>NC_069504.1:430216711-430294211 GCF_027579735.1 Bombina bombina | reverse complement strand
TTTTTTAGATTAGGGGTTTGGGCTTGTCTTAAAAGAGCTAAATGCCCTTTAAGGGCATGAAAAAGAGCTTAATGCCCTTTTAAGAGCAATGCCCAAACAAATGTCCTTTCAGGGCAATGAGTAGATTAGGTTTTTTTTATTTTGGGGGGTGAGTTTTACTGTTGGGGGGGTTCTTGGTGTTTTTTACAGGTAAAATAGCTGTTTAACTTAGGGGCAGTGCCCTACAAAATGCCCTTTTAAGGGCTATTGGTAGTTTATTGTAGGCTAGGTTTTTTTTATTTTTGGGCGGGCTTTTTTATTTTTATAGGGCTTTTAGATTAGGTGTAATTCTTTTTTGTTTTTGATCATTTCGTTTGTTATTTTTCATAATTTAGTGTTTGTTATTTTTTGTAATTTAGTATTTTTTATTTTTTGTAATTTTTAGAGTAGTGTTAGGATTTTTTTAATGTGTATTTTAGTTTTGTTTAATTGGTAGTTAGTTTAATTTTAGTTTAATAGTTATATTAGTTTAAACTTAGTTTTTTAAATTTGATAGGTAAGTTTTAATTTAGTATATTTTGTTGGGTGGGGCTTGCGGTTTAGAGGTTAATAGGTTTATTATAGTGGCGGCGGTGTCAAAGAGCGGCTGAATAGGGGTTAATATATTTATTATAGTGTGGGCGATGTTGGGGTGCAAGGGAATAGGGGTTAATAACTTTAGTACAATGGTGACGAGGCCAGGGGAACGGCGGAATAGGGGTTAATAAATTTTATTAGTTGTGGCAATGTTGGGAGGGGCAGATTAGGGGTTAATAACTTTAAATATTGTTTGCGATGCGGGAGGGCCTCGTTTTAGGGGTTAAAAGGTAGTTTATGGGTGTTTAGTGTACTTTGTAACAGTTTAGTTATGCGTAAAACTCATAACTACTGGTCTCAGATTGCGGAACGGATCTTGTCGGTATAGGCTGTAACGCAAGTTTTTTAGCCTTACCGCAAAACTTGTAATGGCTGCGCTATGGAAGTCCCATGAAAAAACATCATTTTTACGTGTGCGGGACTGATATTGCATTACAGGCTAAAAGGCTTGCGGTACAGCTATACCGACAAGACTTGCCGCTGTTTTAACAATGAAATTTCCATTTTTTCAGCGTTAAAACACGAACGCACAGCTCGTAATCTAAGGGTAATTTAATTACTGAGCCCCCTAACCTAACACCCCCTACATTAACGCCAATACTAAGTTACACTTAAAATAATAAAACCTAACATTAAATTACAAAAAAATTAATCTAAAATTAGCAAAATTAAAAAAAATTAAACCTAATCCCTATGAAAAATAAAAAAGCCTCCAAAATAAAAACACCCCCCTAATCTAAACTAGACTACCAATAGCCCTTAAAAGGGCCTTTTGTAGGGCATTGCGGAGAAGGTCTTGTTCCAGGCAGCTCCATCATCTTCTATCTTCATCCGGAGCAAAGGCAGCGAGGAGCGGAGGTGCGCAGCTGGCTTCTCTGATGCACTGATCCTCAGCGGCGGCAATCCTCAGCGGCATGGAGGCTCCTCTTCATGCGATCGTCTGTCGCAAACTGAAGATTGAATGCAAGGTACCCCATATTTATTGGGGTATCATGCATTCCTATTGGCTGAAATTTTGAAATCAGCCAATAGGATGAGAGCTACTGAAATGGTTGAACAGCCAATAGGATTTCAGTAGCTCTAATCCTATTGGCTGATGTCAAAATTTCAGCCAAGAGGAATGCATGATACCCCAATAAATATGGTATTAGTGTACGCCGGAGATCGGATGAAGAGGAGCCTCCACGCCACTGTGTATCGCTGCCGATGAAGACCGCTGCTAAGGACCGCCGCCCTGGATCCGCACATCGGGGAAGACCGCTCAGCGGCACCTTCGCACAGGATGAAGAGTGAAGATGATGGAGGCCGCCTGGAGTAGCTATTTGCTGCTTAGTTTTAGTATTTTTTTTTATTATTTTTTTTAAGATTAGGGATTTAATGGGCTGTAAAAAAACTGAGTGCCATTTAGAGGGGCAGTAAAAGAGCTGAATGCCTTTTAAGGGCAATGCCCATACAAATACCCCCTTTAGGGGCAATGGGTAGTTTAGTTTTTTTGTGTTAGTTTTTTATTTTGGGGGGTTGGTTGTGTGGGGGGTTTTACTGTTAGGGGGTAATTGGTAAAAAAAATTAACTAAAAGAGCTGTTTAACTTAGGGCAATGCCATACAAAAGGCCCTGTTTTTATTTTGGATAGCTTTGTTTATTTTTTTCTGTAATTTTACATTTTTTATTTTAAGTAAAATTAGCTTGGGGGTTTGTATTTTTTAAACATAGACTGTCCTCTGGGCAGGCTTATCGCCTAGTGATTGTATAATTCATCAAAATAATTAAACACATTGCTAACTGATATTGATATTTATCACAATCATATGCTTGTTTTCTGTAATAATTTCTAAACATCAGCCAGTATTCTGTCTTTCCAGTAATCACAATCCATTAATACTCCTTAAAGGGATAGTAAACACATTTTTTTCTTTCATGATTCAGATAGGGCATGTATTTTTAAGCAACTTTTTAATTTACCTCCTATTATAAATTTTTATTCGTTTTTCTTGGTATCTTTATTGAAAAGCAGGAATGTAAGCTTAAAAGCCGGACCATTTTTGATTGAGAACCTGGGTTGCACTTGCATGCTCTATCTGAATCATGAAAGAAAAAAAAATGTGTTTACTATCCCTTTAAGCTTAGAACTGTTAACACCTGAAAAACATCAGGAAATTATCTGATTTAGTAATCTCTTGTGCTCCAAAGCCATAGAGATATGTGGTTACGGTTGATTTGAACAGGGAGGCTACTAGTGTAGGCAGGTGTGTCTGTTTGCTTATTTACGGCTAGATTTAGAGTTTTGTCGGTAACGACCCGCGTAGCTAACGCTGGCTTTTTTTCCCCCCGCACCTTTTAAATACCGCTGGTATTTAGAGTTCACAGAAGGGCTGCGATAGGCTCCAAAAAAGGAGCGTAGAGCATAATTTACCGCCACTGCAACTCTAAATACCAGCGGTGCTTACGGACGCGGCCAGCTTAAAAAACGTGCTCGTGCACGATTCCCCCATAGGAAACAATGGGGCAGTTTGAGCTGAAAAAAAACCTAACACCTGCAAAAAAGCAGCGTTCAGCTCCTAACGCAGCCCCATTGTTTCCTATGGGAAAACACTTCCTATGTCTACACCTAACACCCTAACATGTACCCCGAGTCTAAACACCCCTAACCTTACACTTATTAACCCCTAATCTGCCTGCCGCCCCGCTATCGCTGACACTGCATATTTTTTTTAACGCCTAATCTGCCGCTCCGTATCACCGCCGCAACCTACTTATACCTATGTACCACTAATCTGCTGCCCCTAACACCGCCGACCCCTATATTATATTTAATAACCCCTAATCTGCCCCCCACAACGTCGCCGCCAGCTACCTACAATAATTAACCCCTAATCTGCCGACCGGACCTCACCGCTACTATAATAAATGTATTAACCCCTAATCCGCCTCACTAACCCTATAATAAATAGTATTAACCCCTAATCTGCCCTCCCTAACATCGCTGACACCTAACTTCAAGTATTAACCCCTATCTGCCGACCAGACCTCACCGCTACTCTATTAAATTTATTAACCCCTAAAGCTAAGTCTAACCCTAACCTATCACCCCCCTAAATTAAATATAATTTTTATCTTACGAAATAAATTCTTTATTAAATAAATTAATCCTAATTAAAGCTAAATACTTACCTGTAAATAAACCCTAATATAGCTACAATATAAATAATAATTATATTGTAGCTATTTTAGGATTTATATTTATTTTACAGGCAACTTTGTATTTATTTTAACCAGGTACAATAGCTATTAAATAGTTATTAACTATTTAATAGCTACCTAGTTAAAATAATTACAAAATTACCCGTAAAATAAATCCTAACCTAAGTTACAATTAAACCTAACACTACACTATCAATAAATTAATTAAATAAAATACTACAATTATCTACAATTAAACCTAACACTACACTATCAATAAATTAATTAAATAAAATACCTACAATAAATACAATTAAATAAACTAACTAAAGTACAAAAAATAAAAAAAGCTAAGTTACAAAAAATAAAAAAATATTTACAAACATTATAAAAATATTACAATTTTAAGCTAATTACACCTACTCTAAGCCCCTAAAAAAAATAACAAAGCCCCCCAAAATAAAAAAATGCCCTACCCTATTCTAAAATTAAAATAGAAAAGCTCTTTTACCTTACCAGCCCTTAAAAGGGCCTTTTGTGGGGAATGCCCCAAAGAAAAACAGCTTTCTTGGGGCATGCCCCGCAAAAGGCCCTTTTAAGGGCTGGTAAGGTAAAAGAGCTTTTCTATTTTAGAATAGGGTAGGGCATTTTTTTTATTTTGGGGGGCTTTGTTATTTTATTAGGGGGCTTAGAGTAGGTGTAATTAGCTTAAAATTGTTGTAATATTTTTCTAATGTTTGTAAATATTTTTTTTATTTTTTGTAACTTTAGTTAGTTTATTTAATTGTATTTATTTGTAGGTATTTTATTTAATTAATTTATTGATAGTGTAGTGTTAGGTTTAATTGTAACTTAGGTTAGGATTTATTTTACAGGTAATTTAGTAATTATTTTAACTAGGTAGCTATTAAATAGTTCTTAACTATTTAATAGCTATTGTACCTGGTTAAAATAAATACAAAGTTGCCTGTAAAATAAATATAAATCCTAAAATAGCTACAATATAATTATAATTTATATTGTAGCTACATTAGGGTTTATTTTACAGGTAAGTATTTAGCTTTAATTAGGATTAATTTATTTAATAAGAGTTAATTTATTTCATAAGATAAAAATTATATTTAACTTAGGGGGGTGTTAGGGTTAGGGTTAGATTTAGCTTTAGGGGTTAATAAATTTAATAGAGTAGCGGTGAGGTCCGGTCGGCAGATTAGGGGTTAATACTTGAAGTTAGGTGTCAGCGATGTTAGGGAGGGCAGATTAGGGGTTAATACTATTTATTATAGGGTTAGTGAGGCGGATTAGGGGTTAATAACTTTATTATAGTAGCGGTGAGGTCCGGTCGGCAGATTAGGGGTTAATTATTGTAGGTAAGGTAGCAGCGACGTTGGGGGCAGCAGATTAGGGGTTAATAAATATTATGTAGGGGTCGGCGGTGTTAGGGGCAGCAGATTAGGGGTACATAGGGATAACGTAGGTTGCGGCGGTGTGCGGTCGGCAGATTAGGGGTTAAAAAAATTTAATAGAGTGGCGGCGATGTGGGGGTACATAGGTAGTTTATGGGTGTTAGTGTACTTTAGAGCACAGTAGTTAGGAGCTTTATGAACCGGCGTTAGCCCAGAAAGCTCTTAACTCCTGGCTTTTCTCTGAGTTTTGTCGTTAGATTTCTAACGCTCACTTCAGCCAAGACTCTAAATACCGGCGTTAGAAAGATCCCATTGAAAAGATAGGATACGCAAATGGCGTAGGGGGATCTGCGGTATGGAAATGTCGCGGCTGCAAAGTGAGCATTAGACCTTTACCTACACGACTCTAAATACCAGCGGTAGCCCAAAACCAGCGTTAGGAGCCTCTAACGCTGGTTTTGACGGCTAACGCCAAACTCTAAATCTAGGCGTTATTTTGCTAGTTTTCATTAATGTAAAAGTGCTTATTATTAACCTAGCATCCAAACATATCGATAAACCATAGATTTAACTCAAATGCAGAAGATGTCATAATGTTTACTGTGAAATAGTTGTTTAACTTTTATGATATTTCATATCTCCAATAATTATTCAGCTCAGCAAAGCATGCGTTTTTCTATGAAGGAGCATACAGGGAGTGCAGAATTATTAGGCAAGTTGTATTTTTGAGGATTAATTTTATTATTGAACAACAACCATGTTCTCAATGAACCCAAAAAACTCATTAATATCAAAGCTGAATAGTTTTGGAAGTAGTTTTTAGTTTGTTTTTAGTTATAGCTATTTTAGGGGGATATCTGTGTGTGCAGGTGACTATTACTGTGCAGAATTATTAGGCAACTTAACAAATAATTTCAATTATTTATTTTTACCAGTGAAACCAATATAACATCTCAACATTCACAAATATACATTTCTGACATTCAAAAACAAAACAAAAACAAATCAGTGACCAATATAGCCACCTTTCTTTGCAAGGACACTCAAAAGCCTGCCATCCATGGATTATGCCAGTGTTTTGATCTGTTCACCATCAACATTGCGTGCAGCAGCAACCACAGCCTCCCAGACACTGTTCAGAGAGGTGTACTGTTTTCCCTCCTTGTAAATCTCACATTTGATGATGGACCACAGGTTCTCAATGGGGTTCAGATCAGGTGAACAAGGAGGCCATGTCATTAGATTTTCTTCTTTTATACCCTTTCTTGCCAGCCACGCTGTGGAGTACTTGGACGCGTGTGATGGAGCATTGTCCTGCATGAAAATCATGTTTTTCTTGAAGGATGCAGACTTCTTCCTGTACCACTGCTTGAAGAAGGTGTCTTCCAGAAACTGGCAGTAGGACTGGGAGTTGAGCTTGACTCCATCCTCAACCCGAAAAGGCCCCACAAGCTCATCTTTGATGATACCAGCCCAAACCAGTACTCCACCTCCACCTTGCTGGCGTCTGAGTCGGACTGGAGCTCTCTGCCCTTTACCAATCCAGCCACGGGCCCATCCATCTGGCCCATCAAGACTCACTCTCATTTCATCAGTCCATAAAACCTTAGAAAAATCAGTCTTGAGATATTTCTTGGCCCAGTCTTGACGTTTCAGCTTGTGTGTCTTGTTCAGTGGTGGTCGTCTTTCAGCCTTTCTTACCTTGGCCATGTCTCTGAGTATTGCACACCTTGTGCTTTTGGGCACTCCAGTGATGTTGCAGCTCTGAAATATGGCCAAACTGGTGGCAAGTGGCATCTTGGCAGCTGCACGCTTGACTTTTCTCAGTTCATGGGCAGTTATTTTGCGCCACACGCTTCTTGCGACCCTGTTGACTATTTTGAATGAAACGCTTGATTGTTCGATGATCACGCTTCAGAAGCTTTGCAATTTTAAGAGTGCTGCATCCCTCTGCAAGATATCTCACTATTTTTGACTTTTCTGAGCCTGTCAAGTCCTTCTTTTGACCCATTTTGCCAAAGGAAAGGAAGTTGCCTAATAATTATGCACACCTCATATAGGGTGTTGATGTCATTAGACCACACCCCTTCTCATTACAGAGATGCACATCACCTAATATGCTTAATTGGTAGTAGGCTTTCGAGCCTATACAGCTTGGAGTAAGACAACATGCATAACGAGGATGATGTGGTCAAAATACTCATTTGCCTAATAATTCTGCACTCCCTGTATATACTACCAAGATTCCACTGTTCCACTGTGTTATGTATGGACTGTTACAAACTACTACACTTCAAATGTGAGATAAACCCTTTAATGGGCATCATTACATATGTATTGCTTCATCTACATTTCTTATTTTTATTGTATTGGAAATTGTTGAATAATAAAAAAAAATATAAAAAAAAATGAATTAATGGAGCAGGTGGCATTTGGTGACATTGCTTCCTAATGTTATCCAATATGGCGAGGTAATTAGATGACATTCTCAGACTTTTTGTGGCACTTTTAATAATTGGAAAAGTGTTGTCAAATCCTTTTAGCTGTGAAATTTGATAAGTGCAAAATGACTGTGTAAATGGGGTGTTAATATTTTTTTTTTATTATGATCAGCCAAACAGGACTGGCACATATTAAGTATATAAACATTTTTCACCCAACTGATAATGACAAAGTGCTGCTGATAAAACAATGAATTGTGATTGTGTTGCTATTGAAAAAGCCTCATCAGCAGCCGCCCATTATTTGTTTATAAGTGTAAGAACTGCATTCATGCACAATAGGCAGTCATCAGCAATACTGAAATCATCAGCCGGTCATGTTTTACCTGACCAAGTATATTTTGCTTCTGTGACTGTAAATGGAAGCCTCTGGAACAGGCCCAAGGCAAGTCTTTTTTTCTGTATTTTGTTTTTCCTGTTTGTGTTAACCCAGGGTAAAAGAGAACCAGATGCAAAGATTATATTGCATTATTCTGGAGCCTTAATTTATTCAAGTAGGTACAATTTTAATAGATTGAAATGCCATAAAATGTGAAGTCAGAAGCCATTTAAATGTAAAGGTTTTAACATGGCAAACACTAATGAAGTGGAAAGCACATCCCTAATACCAACATTCTCTCAGCTAAGCCCTTTAGTTTTTCTTAAAGGGACATAACACAGGTCGAGATCTGTGCATATCCTAAAAGGGCTAATTAATTAAAAATAGTTTGCATAAAAAAATGTTTAAAAATTGCTGTCAAGTATTTTAAAATAATTTTCAAAAATAAACAAATTGAATTACATAGCTAAGCTGCCTGGAGAAGCCAACTCCACCCCACCCACCGCCCTTTTATCAGTGTTTAGACACAGGCATTGTATTTCAACTGAGTTCACAGCTTCTAGGCATGCTCCAGCAGATAATCCCTATGCACTTTTGCATTCTACCAAAACAACAAAAGATACAGCCATAGAAGGAAATGTGTGGAGGGAGTTAGAGCTTTACAATTCAGAAACTAAAAAGAAAAGGTTAATGGCGAGGCACTGCAGTATACATTTGCAGGTAAAGTAATTAAAGTACATATATTTTGTCTCTATCCCAACTTGTTTTAGGTCCCTTTAATGGACCATCATAGTTGAAAAATGACCTTCTCTAATACGTTAGAGCATATAATTTTAGCACAACTATATGAGTTTAACCCTTGCAAAGGAAATAAACACATGGTTAAAGTCCTGCTCAGGGGCCACAGAGAAATTAGAGCATGTACATTTTTCCACTATAATGTTCCTTTAAAGCAGTGCTTTCCAAACTTTTCATGTTGGTGACACACTTTTTAGACCTACATCATTTCGCGACACAGTAATTCAGTTGTACCAGCAAACAGGAGGTTGAACTAACTTGTTTTAAGAGATACGGACACATACATAAATTATATAATAACCAAATGTATTTACAAGTAACAGTACAAGAATTAAAAAAAAAGTTTAACATCACCAATAGCTACTTACTATTTTAATGGGATATATATGAGGTTGATGGGATGAACACAGTTTCTGAATATTTGGTGGAATATTAGATAAAGACACTCGCATTTCATCATCAAGCATTTTTAAGCTTCCACTTCCTATCCATATATCAAGAGCAGGAGCAGCATGCACTACTGGGAGCTAGCTGCAAAAAAACAAAACACTTTGACTTCTGACTTCAGCTCAGCATTTAAACTGCCGCCCTCAGAGCTCTGCGAGTTCGACTGGCTACTGCCCGCGCTGCAAACACACTGCTGTCCCACTCATTGACTACACGTGCAGTCACGAGCCAATTGAGGAGACTACATGTGCAGTCAGGAGCCAATGTGCCGCGAATGGGAATAATTTCAGTTCCCGCTGAGCTAATCCCTTTATTTACCATACCCCAGTTTTGCATAACCAACACTGTTATAGAAATATACTCTTCTTTCATGTAAGTGGCAAGAGTCCATGAGCTAGTGACGTATGGGTTATACATTCCTACCAGGAGGGGGCAAAGTTTCCCAAACCTCAAAATGCCTATAAATACACCTCCCACCTCACTCAAACCTCAGTTTTACAAGCTTTGCCTTCGTTAGAGGATGGTAAAGAAAGTTGTGCTTGATTTCTTCTGTGAAAGGCGCTTCTAAGCATTTTGAAGCTCAATTCCACTCAAAGTACAGTGTTTGTCTGAGGGATGTGAAGGGAGTATTGCCTGATGATGCCATGTTTTCACCTATGGGAAATCTATTTTAAGGCTCTCTGTAAATTCGGTCGTGGGGAGTCATCTGCCACCTCCCTTTACAGATCGACATTATACTCCTCTACCATTACCTCTGCTGATATGTTTCAGTACTGGTTTGGCTGTCTGCTATAAGTGGATGGGTGTCTTCAGGTAAGTATATATCTTTATTTAAGACACTCTCAGCTATGTTTGGCACTTTATATTTTAAAGTTTTAATATATATTGCATATATTTGCCATGAGTCAGGTATATGTTTATTTCCCTTTGCAGTCTAACAGTTTCAGCATGGAAAATTATGTTTTGGGAGAAATGTAGTAATTTTTTCTTACCTGGGGTTCCAGCTAGTTGTAATTTCGATTGTTTTTTTTCAAATTTTCGCTGGCAAATTAGGCTCACGGTGATGTAAAATGCTTCTATTTATTGCTTCATTCGTGGCGAGAATATTTTTGGAGCAGAGATTGCGTTTGTTGTGACGCGAGTCAAGTAATTTCTTGCGTCTTTGCTACCACAAATTTTTTTGCCGCAAAGTCGTGCCTGTTATGACGCGAATCATGTTATTTCCTGTTAACCTTGGCACCAAAAGTTTTTTTCTCTTCATTTGCGTCATCTTTGTTAGCGTCATTTTTTGTTGCCAAAAATTTGTTATATTAAGTCTCTCCCTCTTTTGCTATCTACTCTCATTTGTTACAGAGGGCTATGATGTTTGCTTTTGTTTTGCATATAAGTATTTTTTTATAAGCATTTTTTCCCATTCCTGAAACTGCTATTTTGAGGAAATTGGATATTTTGTTTAAATGTTATTTATTTTTTTTGTTACATTTTGCAAAATGTCTCAAACTGATCCTGCCTCTGATGTTACTGTAGGAACCAAGTTGCCTGAAAACAAATCTTCCAAAGCTAAGTGTGTATGTTGTAAATTAGCTGATCTTCCTTCTTCAGCTCAAACATGTGGCACTTGTTATGAGAAATTATATCATGCTGATAATGTTTCTATAAGTACAAATACATCTACTGTTAAACCTTCACAGTCTAATGTACATGATATTCCTGTAGATATAAAAGATTATATTGCTGCAGCCATAGAGAAGGCTATGACTGCTATTCCGCCTTCAAATAAATGTAAAAGGTCTCTCCTTACTTCTCATAAATCTGATGAAGTTTGTATTGATCAACAGCATACTGAAGTATTTTCTGCTGATGAGTTGTTCTCTGGCTCAGAGGATCCTACTTCAGACACTGAAATTGATAAATCAACCTTTCTTTTTAAGATTGAATATATTGGTTCTTTGTTAAAATTAGTATTGTTTACTTTGGGTATTGAGGAATCTAGTCCTCTTGATAACAAGAATAGCAAACGTTTTAATTCTGTTTTTAAGACTTCTGAGGTTACTCCTGAAATTTTTCCTATTCCAGATGCTATTTCTAATATGATTACTAAGGAATGGTCTAAGCCTGGTACTTCTTTTAATCCTTCTTCTAGGTTTAAAAAAATGTATCCTTTACCTGTGTCCAATTTAGCTTTGGGAGAAAGTCCTTAAAGTTGATAGCGCTATTTCTACTCTTGCCAAACGTACTACTATATCTATGGAAGATAGTACTTCTTTTAAGGATCCCTTAGATAGGAAGATTGAATCTTATCTTAGGAAGGCATATTTACATACTGGCTATATTCTTAGACCTGCTATTTCTATAGCTGATGTTGCTGCTGCTTCAACGTTTTGGTTGGACAGTCTAGCACAGCAGTTATCAGATCCTGAGTTGTCTAGCATTGTTCTTTTACTTTAATTTAATGTGTGGTGCTATATTTGACATTATTAAGATTAATATCAAATCTATGTTGTTAGCTATTCTATCTAGAAGAGTTTTATGGGTTAAATCATGAAATGCTGATATGAGGGCCTATTTATTAATGTGCAAGCGGACATGATCCGATATTGCGGATCATGTCCGCCGCACATCGATAAATGCAGACAGCATACGCTGCCGGCATTTATCATTACACCAGCAGTTCTGCTGGTGCAACGCTGCCCCCTGCAGATTTGCGGCCAATCGGCCACCAGCATGGGGTGTCAATCAACCCTATCATATTGGACCGGGTTGATTTTCGGCGATGTCTGTCCACCGCCTCAGAGCAGGTGGACAGGTTATGGAGCAGCGGCCTTTGGACTGCTGGTTCATAACTTGTGTTTCTGGTGAGCCTGAAACACGGGACATCAAGCTCCATACGGAGCTTGATAAATATGCCCCATGGTGTCTAAATCTAGATTTATATCTCTATCTTTTCAAGCTAATAATTTATTTGGTTCTCAATTTAATTCTATTATCTCCACTATCACTGGGTGTAAGGGAGTTTTTCTGCCCCAATTCTTTTTGGCAGATTAAAGAACAAAAAAACACTCCTTCCCCTAAGGTCTCTGGTTCCAATGGGAGCCCATCCACTAATTGGAATAAATCCAAGCCTTATAAGATGACAAATACAGCCCCTAAGACTGCATGATGGTGCAGCCCTCAAACCAAGTCAACTGGTGGGGGGCAGATTGAAATTGTTTCAAGACATTTGGGCAGATTCTGTCCAAAATCAGTGGATTCAGGATATTGTTTTTCAGGGGGTATCGAATATGTTTCAGAATAAGACCTACCATGGGAAGATTCTTTCTTTCCCATGTTCCAACAAACCCTGTGAAGGCTCAGGCTTTTCTTATGTGTGTTTCAGATCTAGAGCTTTCAGCTGTGATTGTTCCAGGTCCTCAACAGGAACAGGGTTTGGGTTTTTAGTCAAATATGTTCATTGTTCCAAAGAAGGAAGATTCATTCAGACCAATTCTGGATCTGAAAACTCTAAATTGTTTTGTAAGAGTCCCAACTTTCAAGATGGTGACTATAAGGACTATTCTGCCTTTTGTTCAGCAAGGTCATTTCATGTCCACTGTAGACTTACAGGACGCTTATCTTCACATTCTGATTCATCCAGACCACTATCGGTTTCTGATATTCTCCTTTCTAGAGAAGCATTACCAATTTGTTGCTCTTCCATTTGGCCTAGTGACAGCTCCAATTATCTTTTCAAAGGTTCTCTGTGCCCTTCTATCTGTAATCAGAGAGCAGGGTATTGTGGTGTTTCCTTATTTAAACGATATCTTGGTACTAGCTCAATCTTTTCATTTAGCAGAATCTCACATGAAACAACTTGTGTGGTTTCTTCAAAAACATGGTTGGAGGATCAATTTACAAAAGAGTTTCTTGATTCCTCAGACAAAGATCACCTTTTTAGGTTTCCAAATAGATTCAGTGTCCATGACTCTTTCTTTGACAGACAAGAGACGAATGACGTTAGTTTTAGCTTGTCTAAACCTTCAGTCTCTATCATTCCCTTCAGTGGCTATGTGCATGGAAGTTTTAGGTTCCATGACTGCAGCATCAGATGCGATCCCCTTTGCTCGTTTTCAGATGAGACCTCTATAGCTTTGCAAGTTGCACCAATGGTGCAGGGATTATCCTCAGATATCACAGTTGATATACTTAAATCCCAACATACAACACTCTCTGACTTGGTGGTTAAACCATCACCTTATTGTTCAAGGGACATCTTTGTTTGTCCTTCCTGGACTGTGATCACAAGAGATGCAAGTCTTTTGGGTTGGGAAGCTGTCTGGGGGTCTCTGACAGCACAAGGGGTATGGGAACCTCAGGAGGCGAGGTTACCAATTAATATTTTAGAACTCTGTGCTATTTTCAGAGCTCTTCAGGCTTGGTCTATATTGAAGAGAGAACTTTATATTTGATTTCAAACAGACAATGTCACTATAGTGGCATATGTCAATCATCAAGGGGGGACTCACAGTCCTTCAGCAATGAAAGAAGTATCTCTGATACTTTCTTGGGCGGAATCCAAATCTTGTTAAATTTCTGTGATTCATATCCCAGGAGTAGACAATTGGGAAGCAGATTATCTCAGTCATCAGACTTTACATCCGGGAGAGTGGTCTCTCCATCCAGATATGTTTTTTTCAATTGGTAAAGATGTGGGGTCCTCAAGAAATAGATCTGATGGCCTTGGGTCTGAACAAGAAGCTTCCAAGATACCTTTCTAGGGCCAAGGATCCTCAGGCGGAGATGGTGGATGCTCTAGCAGTTCCTTGGTTTTACCAACCTGCTTACATTTTTCCACCTCTGGTTCTTCTTCCAAGGGTGCTCTCCAAGATCATAATGGAACAATCTTATGTATTTCTGATAGCACTAGCTTGGCCTCTCAGGTTTTGGTATTCGGACCTTGTCAGGATGTCCAATTGCCAGCCTTGGCCACTTCCTTTAATGCTAGACCTTCTGTCTCAGGGGCCGTTTTTCCATCAGGATCTCAAATCTCTAAAATTGATGGCATGGAAATTGAATGCTTAGTGCTTAGTCATAGAGGTTTCTCTGACTCAGTGATTAGCACTATGATACAGACTCGTAAGTCTGTTTCAAGGAAAATGTATTATCAGGTTTGGAAAACCTATATTTCATGGTGTTCAATTCATGATTATTCTTGGCGTTCTTTTAGAATTCCTAGGATTTTACAGTTTCTTCAGGATGGTATGGATAAGGGTTTGTCTGCAAATACTTTGAAATGACAAATTTCTGCTCTTTCTGTTTTATTTCATAGAAAAATTGCTAAATTTCCTGACATTCACTGTTTTGTTCAGGCTTTGAGTTGTATCAAACCTGTTATTAAATCTATTTCTCCTCCTTGGAGTCTCAATTTGGTTTTGAAGACTTTACAGGCTCCTCCTTTTGAGCCTATGCATTCTCTGGACAGTAAATTGCTTTCTTGGAAAGTATTATTTCTTTTGGCTATCTCTTCTACTAGAAGAGTTTCTGAATTGTCTGCTCTCTCTTGTGAGTCTCCTTATCTGATTTTCCATTAAGATAAAGCTGTTTTGCGGACTTCATTTAAACTTTTGCCTAAAGTTGTGAATTCTAACAACATCAATTGGGAAATTGTTGTTCCTTCTTTGTGTCCTAATCCTAAGAATACTCTTGAAAGGTCTTTATATTCTTTGGATGTGGTAAGAGCTTTGAAATATTATGTTGAGGCTTCTAAAGATTTCAGAAAGACTTCCAGTCTATTTGTTATTTTTTCTGGCACCAGGAAAGGTCAGAAAGCTTCTGCTATTTCTTTGGCTTCTTGGTTGAGACTTTTGATTCACAAAGCTTATTTGGAGACGGGGCAGTCTCCGCCTCAGAGAATTACAGCTCATTCTACTAGATCAGTTGCCACTTCTTGGGCTCTTAAGAATGAAGCTTCAGTTGATCAAATTTGCAAAGCAGCAACTTGGTCTTCTTTGCATACTTTTACAAAATGTTACCATTTTGATGTATTTGCTTCTTCGGAAGCAGCCTTTGGTAGAAAGGTTCTTCAGGCAGTTGTCTCAGTTTGATTCCAATGCCTTTGTTTTGAGGTTTTTTGAAATTTTTAAGAAAACTTAATTATTTTTTGGGTTTAATTTCTCAGTGGAAATAGCTGTTTTTATTTTATCCCTCCCTCTCTAGTGACTCGTGGACTTCCACATCTTGGGTATTATATTCCAACTTTGCCCCCTCCTGGTAGGAATGTATATCCCATACATCACTAGCTCATGGACTCTTGCCACTTACATGAAAGAAAACATAATTTATGTAAGAACTTACCTGATAAATTAATTTCTTTCATAGTGGCAAGAGTCCATGAGACCCACCCTTTTTTATGGTTATTGTTTTTATTTTATAAAGCACATTATTTTTTCCAGTTCCTCTTTTTGTATGCTTTTTACTCCTTTTTTTTACACCTCACTTCTTGGCTAAACATTAAACTGAGGTATTAGTGAGGTGGGAGGTGTATTTATAGGCATTTTGAAGTTTGGGAAACTTTGCCCCCTCCTGGTAGGAATGTAAATCCCATGCGTCACTAGCTCATGGACTCTTGCCACTATGAAAGAAATTAATCTATCAGGTAAGTTCTTACATAAATTATGTTTTTACCTCTGTTATTACCTTGTTTCTAAGCTTCTGCTGACTGCCTCCTTATCTCAGATCTTTTGACAGACTTGCCTTTCAGGCAATAAGTGCCGACTCTTAAATAACCACGTGCGTGAGCACAATGTGATCTATATGAAACACATGAACTAACGCCCTCTAGCTGTGAAAAACTGGCAAATGCATTCAGATGAGAGGCGGCCTTCAAGGGCTTAGAAATTAGCATATGATCATACCTAGGTTTAGCTTTCAACTAAGAATAACAAGAGAACAAAGCAAATTTGATGATAAAGGTAAATGAGAAAGTTTTTTTTTAAATTACATGCCCTATCTGAATCATGAAAGTTTAATTTGGACTTTACTATCCCTTTAAGCATAGAAAAATATATGCAAAACATTGCAAAACTATTATGTTGCATTTAAACTGAACATCATTAATTAACAAAATAAATAACTCATAAATTCCAAGAAATTAACAGCCACCATTGTATTTCTTTATTTATTAATGTATGTTTTTATTTATCTGTCTTTGTGGTTTAGTCAGAGTATCCAAGGCGCAGCAAAAAAAACTTTCCCTGAATCATGCCCACAATTTCTTTTTTTCTAAAAAACAATTTCTTCTTTTTTATAAACTAACAAATTACTCACAATCCTACAATGTCTCCTTCACACAACAAGAAATCAGTACAAAAAAATCTTAGGTATATTTACTCTCACCTTAGCTCCCAAATATTTCATACAACATAGCTGAAAAATAAAGAATAATGAATAAAGAGGTTGCCCTTTTTCTGGTTCAGAGGAGGATTTCCTGTTATTTTGGGGCTGGACTGACCTTGCTAGGCGGGATCAGACTGATATAATTAGACATGTGAGTTTCGTTCCGAATCTAAATTTGGACGAATTCACCAAATTCGAGGATTCGAATTTCCGAATTACCCTAGCAATTAAACTAAACTAATCCGAATGCATTTGTAACGAATAAATCTGAATTAGTTTGGATTTATTCGTTACATTCGAAAGGCCATGGACTAATCACAATTCAGTATAAAAATTAAATTTAGTGAGATTTAGTGAGATAGAACAGTGAAATAATTCCGTTTGTGTAACTTGAAACCATCTGAATCAACATAACACATACCGAACTTCCGAATTTACGAATCAAATCCAAAACAAAATATATTCAAATGTATCCGAATTCGGATCGATCAGAAACAAAATGTGAAAAAATTTGTATCGGTCCGCACCAAAACAAATTTTTCCGTTGTGCACATGTTTAGATATAATTCAGGAAAGTTAATCTCTGTGAAAAGCACAATTGGGCTAAAAGAGTTTGCTCCTAGGGGGTAATTTGCCATAGAACAAGCTACTGAGCTGTTGTCCGTTCCTGGTAGAGCGCTTCTCTTTCTGTATATAGTTTAAAAATAAACTTGCTGTATCTCAATCAAACAACTAATCATTCTACTTAATCTTTCTTTACACATCCCTTGCATATATGACGACAACCATTTCTCAGACAATGCTCAAGAGTGCAAAATAATAAGTGTCTTTAAACCTCTTATAGCAAAGATTTAAGTATACTTATTTAAAGAGACAGTGAAGTCAAAATAAGATGTGTATGATCTAAATGTTTTGTTTTCTTGGTATCCTTTGTTGAAGAGTAAACATAGGTGGGTTTATAGAAGTGCAGGAGTATGCATGTGTCTTTAACACTCAGCAGTGCTTTCAATAATGTTTGTTGCAATATTATACTAAATTGCAATCACTGTTGCCATAAAGTGCTTAAAACACCTGCATGCTCCTGAGTTCCTATTAGCCCACCTAGGTTTTACTCTTCAACAAAGGACACCAAGAGAAAAATGTTGATAATAGAATTAAATTGAAAAGTTGTTTAAAATTGCATGCTCTATCTAAAGCTTGAAAGTTTTTTTTGTTTTTTTTAAGTTTATTTTTATTGAGAGTCAAATATAACATTTTAAAGGTTCAATGAAGCACAATAAAGTACACAAAAGCATTTATTTTACATTATACAGCTCAGCAAGGCGAATAACATTAATCAGATATACACTGAAAATGTCAAGTGGTAAGCAGACTAAATAATTCCTGTAAAACAATAAAATGGAAAGAAACAATAACTCTTTTTTGCTCCTCTGAACTATGTAAAGCCAACAAAGGACTACAGGCCACAGGTGGATTATTTAGTTATCAATAATATTGACAGCAATAATATAATGTATATTAACTGTGTAAATTCAAAAAGACACCTCCTTTTTCCTAAAAAACTGAAAAACATAAAGTTGAAGTAAGCACTGACAGTAACTTAACCAGAATCATAATACTTCTATACAACAGAGCTAGACCAAGTAACTAGATATTACATTGCTTATAGACCACCTACTTCATCAAGAGTTTTCCAATAATATCCAAGTGACTCATTGCTCTCAGGCCTCAAAACTATATTAAGCCTCTAGGTATAGTATTTGTGATTTAAAACATAAGTAGCGTTAAAGAACCTAGATGTTCTTCCGTTAGTGCTCTAAAGATATAATAGTATCGTATTACTAAAAAATAAAATATGTCCATAAATATCTCTTAAGAGTATAGGTCTACCCTAGTAATCTTAACTATATTAATATTAGTATAACTAATCACTTCTATATATTAAAGCTATAGTAAGCCACTAGTTATAGAATTTGCAATATATAAAACAACTAGCAATAAAGAAACTAAAATCTGCAATTGCAATAAGTCTAATGCTACTTAAGTGTCTTATTACATTAAAATGGCAGAACTAGATTAATAGCAGTGATAAGACTAGCTGTCATAATAAATAACTGTAAGTAGATGCGTATTTTGACCTAGGCCATGAAGGCCCTTGCCTAGGGCGGCAGATTTTTTGGGGGGCAGCACTTTTTGAGTCTCACTACACACATATACTAAACTACACACAAGCACACACACACACCCACACTTAAAATATACACACACACAAGCACTTATACATGAACATTTACTTTGGAAACGCCATAACAAAAAGTCATGTTACATCCTGACCAAAAAATATTATGGCCAAAAAAGGAGGTGGGGGCAGCAGAATTTGAGTGCCTAGGCAAGCACTAAACCTAAATAGGCCACTGACTGCAAGCCATGAAATGTACCAATGTACTACTTTCTGGAAGATAAAATTCCAGCTCAGAAGTATGTGCAGTTCCTAAATATGAACACATAGAACAGCTTCCTAGTCTGCTGACAACCAATATTACTGTACAGGCAGACTCTGCTGTATTACTCTTGTAATATTCTTTTAAATATATATGACAACCTTGAATATGGAGGGAAACAATCTCTATATAGCATCTCATAAGCAAAAACCACTAGTATAATATAAGCAAGCAAACAATGCTAGTATGGAGTCGTAAGAGAGGTTGTCCTAGGCAGAACCTAATAGTATATAAGATACATTAACAATATCTTCATTGAGATTAGTGCTGAAAAAGACATATAAAATAGGTACATAAGCATGTGAAATAGTAAAGTATATCTCTTCAAAGTTTAAATTGAGCCATTAAGCACACACAAGTGATCTAATAGCACATCTAGACATGGTCAACAGACTGCCCGTAAAGAAAGATAAGTGTGTAATAACACAGTTAGAAACCACACTAATCAAAAATTCTTTCAATGACCGTCTGGATCACCAGAATGGTGACCAGCTCCCCTTCTAGGGCTCCTTCTTGTGCCTGCCAGCAGTGGTTGAAACAGAGTTCAGCACAGATGCATGAAATACTGGGCAATCGCCCTATTAAAGCCACCTCTGTCGCAGCTTGGCTCTCTTGTGCACCTGGGTGAATCCCTTTTCAATACTGCAAGCCACAAAGGCCTTGGATAGCCCACACTCTATCTCCTCCATAGCAAGGTCGGAATAGATCTATCTAGCTGTCCTCAATCTCGAGGAAAGGCAAACATTAGGTACATTTCCACCCAGCTACAGGGACAGTTTCACCAGACTTCGGCCATGTTTAGGCTGTTTAATTAGTGGCATATTAGATTTTGGTAAGGGTGGAACTTATGTAGGGCTCTCTCACCTCTCAAGCTTGGCACAGATATACAATACGTTGGTCATAGCTTAGAGGATATGCTCTTCATCTAATGGTGGTTCTTTCTGCAAGTCAATTATAATCAAGTTAGGCTGTCAATTCAAATTAGGCACCAGGAGATCCTCCTCTAAATACACGGACTGTTGACGTGAGAGAAGACGGCCAATTCTGCTGTATATCTTTCATTCAAAATCATCAAGGAGGGCTTTCAAAACTGTAGCGATCATACTTAATCTTCCCAGGTGACACTTTAAGAGCAGTATGAAGAGTTACTGCCTAACCTGGATTAACGGGGGGGGGGGAGGGGCCAAGGAAGGACTATTTAGGCTGCTGGGGTCATAAATAAGCAGCAATATGGTGTCAGATGATTTGGGGAGGTATAATGTAGCTGTAAAAGATAACCAACATTTCCACAGCAGGTTCTGGAATTGCGACCATTTGGAGTCGCTGTCCGGGCACTCCCCTGAAAGTTTAATTTTGACCTTTCTGTGCCTTTAAGCATTTTTTTTATCATTTATTAAAATATAAATAAACTTGATTTTTCCTTATCGGCATACACAATGCTAGATCTCAGCAAAGACACAAATTGAAGCACCAGGGTGGCTATATTGTTACAACCCTGATGCTACAATGTGCAACTTCCAACTGATCAAAAAATCCAGTGGCTAAATGATGTGGTGGTTTTAGGGTTGCAACAGCTATAAGTGTCTACAGAGTCATTAGATACAATTAACCTATGTAGCACAATCTTATTTTTAATAAGTAATGGCTGTCATGTTCTTTTCCTTTTAGAAACAAGATTTCATGTATGGGATATTAATATCCCATAGAACAGTGTTTCTCAAACGCAGTCCTCAAGTACCCCCAACAGGCCATGTTTTCATTATAGCTGAACTAGAGCACAGGTGAAATACTCAGCTGATGGGTGAAAACAGGTTAGTAACCATGGTTACTGATCAGTTGATTATCTCACCTATGCTCCAGTTCAGCAACAATGAAAACATGACCTGTTGAGGACCGCGCTTGACAAATACTGCCATAGAAGATAGTAGCCGCAGCTATTCATTGTACAATAGTGCATTTTTTAAACATTGCACTATTGCAAATGTATTTTTTAAAATAGAGAGCTTTTTAACATTAGATTTGTATTGACGCTACAAATTTACACTGTACTGTACATGTTTCTAATATCAGGGACTCGCTCTATTGGATAACCATTTTGATAAAACAATGTTGTGTATTGTTGATTGGTTAATATCTTAAAAGGTTTTTAGTATTTTTTTCACAATCAAGAGGGTGATAAAAAATAACATAATGAACAATAATTTATTAATATTAATGTAATAATATTTTTATAAGACCACTACTCTTCCTTGAAAAAAAAAAAAACATTTTAAATACATTTTAAACAAATGTTTCAAATAAATGCTTTAGCCAAGTTTTCTCACAATATCTAAATCTTCTTTCCAGCAAGTAAGATGTCTGCTGGAGAATCAATGGCTGGAACTTTTTAGGTATAAATAGACAGGAAGACGCTCAAGTGTTATAGCTCTTTTCTGTGATGGACAGATGCACAGACGGATGCACAGTTGAAACGCATTGAGCAATTCAAGTTTATAAAGAGCTTATCCAATCTTCACAACAGAGCTTGATCCTAAATTTGTTAACATGAAATAAAAGCTGTTGATTTTCAAGTATTACCTGGGAGTATTTTCCATTTGCTGTCTATACTGGGAATTGTGTATTGCACTATTGTGGATATCCTTTTTCAGCAACCAGAAAATGTGGAGTGCATACGCTTGAACCGCTAAAGTCCAGCGCCCCTATTTGTTTTAATCAAATATAGAGATGAACTTGCTATTTACATCTTTAGAGAAAACGTGAAAACATTTAGGGCCAGATTACGAGTGGAGCGCTATATAAACGTGCGCCCGTAAAGGGGCAATTTGCCCGTTTACGGGCGCATATTAAATAATCAGCAATTGCAAGTGGCTGGTTAATGTGACCACGAGCTTGGGGTTTCACTTTACGCTAAGCGCTATTAACCAGAGATAAGACTTCTGGTTAAAAATAAAAAGTGGCCCAATTGCTCCCAAGAGGACAGTACATTAACATGTACAATAAATATTACCATTTTTATTTATTTTTAAATCTGCATGAATCAGTTATAATGGGTTAATTGGGGGACTGTGTTTTCACTATAAATATATATGTATTTGCTTATATACATATAAAGTGATGTGTTTATATGTGTATATACACATATTAACACATACAGTATATATGTTTATATTCATATACATATATATTTAAATTTTGCTGCCCATGGCTGCGCAACTTACCCTCTTCCTTGTGCTAGGTTCTCTGTTGTGTCTCATGGCATGAGAACGAGGCTGCCATTGGAGCCTATGGAAGCGCACTCTCATGAGCGCAAAGCTTCCCTGCAATGCGAATGCGAGGTCACTTCACATTGCGCCTCACCTCTAATACCAGTGCATGCGCTGCTATTACTGAGTTGAGTGCAAATATTACGCACTTGTGTAAGCGCAATATTGCGCTCCACTTGTAATCTGGCCCTTAACCTCTTGAGTGCTAACGATAGCTCTGAGCTGTCACAGAATTTCACACTCAGGTGCTAACCACGGCTCAGAGCTGTCGCTAGCACTCTCCCAACTTGAGGGGGATCTGGGGGCTCCCACCCGCTCCTACCCCGGCGATCAGGCCTGAATAGTGACAGGCATTGCCGGGGCTTCACGTTTTGCGCAGTGACATCACGCGCAATGATGTAATGACATCACCGGACAACTTTATTTAAAAATGACAATGACAAGTATAGGGAAAGGGGGCATGCTGCTTAGAAGCCTGTATCTCAGACATCTAAACAGCTACAGACCCCCAAGACCCACCGTTGGACAGGTAATCGCCTAACCTTTCTAATTGTGTAAGTCTTGGGAATCTGAAAGAAAAAAAAGTAAAAAAATATATATATTTCAAAAAAATAAAAAAAAACTCTTAAATCAGCTTAGCACCCAGGTGGGAAAGTGCTTAGCACTCAAAGGGTTAATAAAGTCTAATTGTATGAATATTGATGTATTTTAATTTGCACTGTTAAAAAAGTCTCACGTTTTTGTTTCCTCTTCAGTGATGATTATTTCTGATAAATATATTGTGTTTTTTTATGTGCATCCTCCGCATAACACCAAAACCCATTTTGTCATTAGTTGAGAACTGAGATTGTTTTTATCTTAAGGGTCCTTATCAGATTGCCATTATTGAAAAATCAGCAGAAATGTATTGTTCATGTCATGCAACGTCACAATTTTTTTTTTCACTGAGGTTTGTAGCTTTACTATAAAAGTGGGACTAATATGAAGCTATGAACAGAACAAATCTCTTAAACTCACTTCAATATATACAGCATCTTTGTTGGCTGCAAAACACAATGAGCATCTTAAAGAAAAACCTTTGCATATTGCTCGTTGTATTTCATCTTTCAAATTCAAAGCCAATAATCTCCAAGTCCTCAAAAGAAACAGGACTGCAAGAAATTGTTACGGAGCTTGATAGGCTGGACAAGGAGTGCAAAACTAATCTGGTAAGTCTACATCCTCAATATTAAATGCAGAGATCCTTGTCTACAGTTGTGAATAAGTGCACTTTAAAGGGACAGTCTAGACAAAATTAAACTTTCAAGATTCAGATAGCTCGTGCAATTTGAAACAAGTTTCTTATTTACTTTTGTCATCAAATTTGCTTTGTTCTATTGGTATTCTTTGTTGAAAGCTAAACCTAGATAGACTCAAATGCTAATTTCTAAGGCCTTGAAGGCTGCCTCTCATATCAATGCATTTTGATAGTTTTTCCACAGCTAGACTGAGCTAGTTCATGTGTGTCATATAGATAACATTGTGCTCACTCCCGTGGAGTTATTTATGAGTCAACACCAGTGTTCACTCTAAGGCTAGTTTTGTGAGCAGCCCAGCAGTGAAATAGTTAATAAGGGAACCACACCTTGGAGTCTGCATTGTGTAGTGTTTGTTAATTGCTCTAATTAACTGTTTCACTGCTGGGCCGCTCACAAAACTGGCCTTAGAGGGAACAGTGGTCAGCACTGATTGGCAAAAATGCAAGTCTGTCAAAAGAACTGAAATAAGGAGACTGTCTGCAGATACAGGGTAATCACAGGGGTAAAAACTATATTAATATAAATGCGTTGGTTATGCAAAACTGGGGAATATGTAATAAGGGTATTATCTGTCTTTTTAAACAATGGCAATTCTAGAGTAGACTGTCCCTTTAAATTCCAAAACATCTGATGGCAATAACCGTCCTCTATTGGTAATGGGCAGGGCGAGAGGGGCACCCGCTCAGGGCACCACACTGTCAGTGGCAAGGGTATGAGAAGGCACATACTGTGTTTAGCTTATGAAGAAGTGTTTATGGTATCAGGAGATGTAATATTTTTTATATTGGTACAGGGGTGGGCCATACAGGGAGCAGGGCATTAGGGGATAGGAATTAAGAGTGCTAAGCTGTGGGGCCCCACAAATTTGTCTTGCCCAGGGCCCTGCAAATTATAAGGGTATCCCTGGTAATAGGGGATCTGTTATTTCATGAAATGTGTCTTTTATTCACAGTTTAATTAAAGTCTCTTATATGCATATTGAAGGCAACAAAAGCTTTATTTTTCATTCATAAAACTAGATGTGTGTTTGTGTTTTGAAAATATATCTACAATTTACAATGTTACAATATGTTATTATTGCATTTTTGCTTGCATACAACTATGTGTTTAACCCCTGCAAAGAGATTAAACATATAGTTAAGTCAGCTCCAGGTCAATAATGCACTACTGGGAGATAGCTGAGCACATCTGGTGAGCCAATGATAAGAGACAAATGTGTGTAGCCAGCAATCACCAGCTAGCTCCCAATAGGGCATTGCTGCTGCTAAGGAGATGGACATATGCTTATCAACAAAGGATACCATAAGAACAAAATCATTGTAATTACAGAAGTGAAATTAAAAGTGTCTTAACATTACATGCTCTGAACCATTAACGCTTCATATCGACAATCATGTCCCTTTAACATTAGATATAAATAGCTATATCATTCCATGTATTTAAACACAAATTTTGATGTATTTTAGAAAATGAATTTGTTTTTATAAAGAATAAAAAGTGTCAGTGCATAATTTAAAAACAATATTTCTGTTTTATCTACAGATCAATTGTACAGAAATTTTAGTACCAGATATCGCCCAAGATATACAGGTAAGTGGCAACATTAATCGAACTACTGGATCTAATAGAACTGCTTTTCATATTATATTGTTTGTACTTTGATAGTAGTGGGCCGAATTATCAAGCTCAAAATGGAGCTTGATGCCCCTGTTTCTGCGCGGGCCTTCAGACTGCTCCATAACTTGTCTGTCTGCTCTGCGGCTGCGGACATTAATCCTCCCGATTCTATAAGATCGGGCTGATTGACACCCCCTACTAGCGGACGATTTGCCGCAAATCTGCAGGGGGCGGCATTGCACAAGCAGTTCACAAGAACTGCTTGTGCAATGATAAATGCTGACAGCGTATGCTGTCTAGATTTATCGATGTGCAGTGGACATGATACGCTACATAGTATCATGTCCGCTCGCACTTTCATAAATTGGCCCCTAGGAAATTAAGTAACATCTTTTGCTCCTTTCAATCACATTTAACTATTTAACTGTCTGAAAACAATCTCAACTCCCAAACTATTCTATGGCACTAGCAAATAAATACAGAGAAATAAAACAATGTTTCTATATTAAAGGCTAAAGTAGCTTATAAAATTCAGCGAATAATATATATTTTTAATATATATCTCCCTTCAATGACAACGCGCACACATATATTTGTATAATTTTTATCTGCTTTCTACAACATATATTTAGTGCAATTCCTAGAAACATCTTTCAGAATAAAAATAGCGCAGAAATTGTAAATGAATTGCCTCTCTTCAATAAGGAAAGCTAAATTACTACTCCAGATGGCTAGATTACAGGGACAAACGAATACAAAAATAAAATGCTCTTATGTGTTAGAGCATTTTATTATTAAACTATTTTTTGCATATATATCTGGTTTAACCACTGCAAACAGATGAAACATTTCAAGCCAGTTCTTGAGCAGCAATGAACTACTGGGACTCAGCAGAACACATCTGACCAGCCAATAACAGAAGGCATATGTGTGTAGCCACCAATCACCTGCTAGCTCCTGCATTGCTGCTTCTGAACCTACCTAGTAGGCCTGTGCATTCGTCAGCTGTTAGCTGCCAAATGTAGAAGAAGGTGGCCACTCGCGACCTTAAGTTCTTTTCAGAGCCAGAATTAATATTGTGAAAGTGCAACACACTAAGATCTGAATTTACACAGATCTTACTGTGTTTCACTTTTACAAGAACAAATCCAGCTCTGAAAAGAGCCAAAGGCCGCAAGTGGCCACCTTCTTCCGGATTTGGCAACTAACGAGCAAATTTGTAAGTTTGATAAAAGAAGTTAATTGAAAAGTTTCTTAAAATGACATTGGCCCCTATTTATCAAAGGTCTTGCGGACCTGATCCGACAGTGCGGATCAGGTCCGTAAGACCTCACTAAATGCGGAGAGCAATACGCTCTCCACATTTAACATTGCACCAGCAGCTCACAAGAGCTGCTGGTGCAACGCCGCCCCCTGCTGACTCGCGGCCAATCAGCGCCAGCAGGGGGTGTCAATCAACCCGATCGTACTCGATCGGGTTGATTTCCGGTGATTCCTGTCCGCCTGCTCAGAGCAGGCAGATGGGGTTATGGAGCAGCGGTCTTTAGACCGCTGCTTCATAACTTGTGTTTCTGGCGAGTCTGAAGACTCGCCAGAAACACGGCCCTTCAAGCTCCGTACGGAGCTTGATAAATATGGGCCATGGTCTCTCTAAACCATGAAAGCTTCGTTTTGACTTTTATATCCCTTTAGTAATATCTTTATTCAGCTGAGTTTATCTTCATATGCATAACAAAGGCTACGTCTTTCTTACAGAATGATACGTTTGATACAATGAACTGCAAAATTGTAAAATCCCTTCAAGGCGTTAAGCAAATGGAAAAACTTAATCTTACTCTTATTAATTTGATTCCAGATGAAGTGAGTATTACTCTTCTACATATAGAAATCAACTGTAAACACTTGTTCTTTGTTTGTTATTATAGAACAAACTCAATCTGCATCTCTTTACACAGGGCTACAATAGGTAAAGCATATGACAAAACATATCTATAGCAAATTCATTTAGGAAACCATATAACATAGTAACGTAGTAACATAATAGATGAGGTTGAATAAAGACAGAAGTCCATCAAGTTCAACCTATACAAATCTTAATATACTTACAAAAAAAGCTCCAGGTGAATTTAAATTAATCCTATTAAAAAGGTGACACATTTAACACAAGCAATCATATTCCTGAATTATGTTTCTAGCCAGATATGTATCTAAACCATGTTTAAATGTATCTAATGTATTTGTATTTACTATCTCCTTAAAGGACCAGTCAACACTGTAGATTTGCATAATCAACAAATGCATGATAAGAAGACAATGCAATAGCACTTAGTCTGAACTTCAAATGAGTAGCAGATTTGTAATAAATAAATTGCAAAGTTATGTCTATTTCCACTCCCCCTGTACCATGTGACAGCCATCAGCCAATCACAAATGCATATACGTATATGCTGTGAATTCTTGCACATGCTCAGTAGGAGTTGGTGACTCAAAAAGTGTAAATATTAAAAGACTGTGCACATTTTGTTAATTGAAGTAAAATGGAAAGTTGTTTAAAATTGCATGCTCTATCTGAATCAGAAAGTTTAATTTTGACTTGAGTGTCCCTTTAAGTAATGTGCTCCACAGTTTGATTGTTCTTACAGTGAAAAAACATTTACGTTGTGGGAGTTTACATAGTAACATACTAACATAGTAGA
This sequence comes from Bombina bombina, assembly GCF_027579735.1. NCBI lineage: Eukaryota > Metazoa > Chordata > Amphibia > Anura > Bombinatoridae > Bombina > Bombina bombina. The sequence goes on along the minus strand of NC_069504.1, from coordinate 430,266,200 downwards.
TAAGGTTAAAAAAAGACTGAAGTCCATCGAGTTCAACCTATACAAATCTAAAATACTTACAAAAAGCTCCAGTTAAGCTTAAATAACCACACTAAAAGGTGACCCATTTAATACTAGCAATCATATCCATAAATTTTGTTTATATACAGAAATGTGTCCTTAAATATCCTTTCCTTCAGCCTTAAATTGTGACCTCTTCTCACAAAAATATTCTTGGAATAAACAGAGCTTATGCCATCTCTGTATATGGGCCATGAATATGTATATAAAGTAATCATTGTCACCTCTCAAGCGCATTTTTTCTAGAGAAAACAGACCAAGTTTGGTTAATCTTTCCTCATAGTTTAAATTCTCCATTCCCCTTATTTGTTTTGTGGCCCTTCTCTGAACTTTTCAGAGCTGCACTCCATACTCAAGGTGAGGTCTTACCAGGGATTTATACAGTGACATAATTATGATTTCCTCCTTTGAATTAATGCCTCTTTTAACACATGCTAGAATCTTATTAGCCTTAGAAGCCACTGTCCTGCATTGTACGGACATTTAGCTTGTTATCTATTATTACTCCCAAATCTCTTTCCTCCTCTGTTTTACTAAGTCTAGTCCCATTTAAATAATAGGTTGCCTTATTTTTACTTTTCAAATGTAGAACCTTGCATTTTCCAGTATTAAATCTCAATTTCCATTTACCTGCCCATTCTTCTATTTTTTGTAGATTCCCTTATAAAGCAATTTCATCCTGCAATGACCTTACACAACTTTGTATCATCTGGAAAAATAGAGATGTTGCTATTTAATCCTTGCTCCAAGTCATTAATAAAAATAATAAAAAGAACATTTTAAATATAGAGAAGATGAGGGTAGAAAGTAAAGTCAAGAAAATAAGGAATGGCCATATGAAACAGCCTAATACATTCTCAATAGTCCAGCACCTCTGTGAGTGCAAGTGTGCTCAAGATTCTGGCTCCAACCCACAACCCTATCTTTCAGACAGGAATACAACACAATGCAGCTGAGGTACTCCAGTATAACATTATCACAACTTTATTGTAGGACAAACACCATAAAACTTCGCTATATACCCTATAATAAAGTTGTGATTATATTATGGTGGAGTAATGCTGGTGCATTGTGTCGTATTCCTAGGTAAAACAATCTGGTCTTAAGAATAGAGAATCATTTTGCAAATTTGCAAAAACATCATAGGCCAAAGTAGGGATCTAATGAAGAAAAATACTAGAAGCAATAATATTTCAATGTGTGTCCATGTGCAAACTGAACAATCTTAGCAACCTAAAGTTTTATTGCAACAGCTAGTACATTTACTTTAACTGGAATGTGATCTAGTGAGTCTATTATATACATCAAAATGAACATTACAAATTTTACAATATCGAACACTGATATAATTATTTAAACACACACACATATATATATATATATATATATATATATATATATATATATATATATATATATATATATATAGTAGTATCCAAAATCAGTGCACTCACTTAGACTGATAGCAACTACTGAGGTGCTTTGTGTATGGAGGTATACAGTTCAGAATGAAAAATAGTACAGCACTCACCGGATTTTTTCAAAACAATTAAAATTGTCCCTTTATTAGTATTATCAGGGCCGCCATCAGGGGGTGACAGGGGTGACTCCTGTCAGGGGCCCAATGAGCCAGGGGGGCCCCATGAGGCAAGAACTAAAAAAAAAAAAAATTTTTTTTTTTTTTTTTTAAATTTTTGCAGCCACCAGTGGGTACTACAGCAGAGTGCTAATTGATCATGGGAAATGTTATTACAAGTAGTAAAGTATTAGCATTTGAGAGGATTTCTTAGTGTGCACTAAACCACTATGCTCAGTGTGAGACAGACTTGGCACTTTGTACAGTGTGTGCCTGAGTCAGACGGCAGATCACTTTCATTTGAAGAGGAGGTGGACTTACTTAGCAAATGTTTTTTATTTCTTTGTGCAATTTTGGATTGTAACTTCAGTGTGGTAGTAGTTGTATGCATTTGACAATGCTGTAGAAATTCTATATTTAAAAGCATGCAGAAATATTTCCTCCTCAATACACAAATGGTAGATGCCCTTTTGGCAGATATGCATTTTATATATATATATATATATATATATATATATATATATATATATATATATATATATATATATATATATATATATATATATATATATATATATATTACATTCCAGTTTACTGCCCCTTTATGCAAGGACTTTCCAGATGCAAGGAGGTATTTTATCTAAGATTTTTACATCTGCATAAAATTTTATACTCTCAGACTAAGATTGCTCAGTGTTTGAAATGAGACAGGTTAACTTAAAACTGTTCAGTTTACACTACAGCTGACTTAGTTTTGAAATACATACCAACAAGCCTAAATCCTGCATTTAACCAGATCTAATGGTATAAGTACCACAGCTTATGGTCCCACCAAGACCATATAGAGTACAGCATTTTCAAAATCTATAAGTACAGCTGACAGATGGGAAAATTTGTATACTATATTTGAAGTGGTGCTCTTGGTTGGGGAAAATGGGAAAAAACAAACAAACATATGTCAACCTTTTAAAGGTACTTTTCTTCATCTAGCCATCTACCCAGCTCATTAATGTACAATTTTGAATTCACAGAATTATTTTTGTTTGCACATTTACAAATATGATTCTTTAAAAAGTGATCTCTTAATTTCTGCATTTTTTTATCATGCAAGTCACACACTGTTGATTTAGGGGATGCAAGGTGCATAAATGTTTCCTCCTGTGAGTGTTTCTGTGGGTGTATGTGTTTATGTCTTTGTGCTTTGGTTTGTGTCTCTATGTGTATGTATTTTTTATCTGTGGGTCTCTCTGTGAGGGTGGGTGTGTATGTCTTTGTGCATTTTCTGTGGATGTCTGTGAGGTTGTGTGCATATGTCTTTGAGCTTTTTCTATGGGTGTTTCTGTGAGGTTGTTTGTGTGTATGTATGTATGTATGTATGTGTTTTCTGTAGATGTCTCAGTGAGGGTGTGTGTATGTATGTCTTTCTGTGTTTTTCATGTGGTTGTCTCTCTGTGTGTGTGTATATGTCTTTGTGTGTTTTCTGAGGCTGTCTCTGTCAGTGTTTCCTTGGGTGTATGTGCAAGTTTGAGTTTGTGTGTGTGTGTCCATTGTCTGTTCCTTTTTAGGACATTTTGACCTTACTACTAATTATTCACATCTTTCTACAGACTTTGAGACTAACAAGACCTTTCCGGAAGTAACCACTCCACCATTTAACCTTTAAATTATTGTTTAGGCAGTTCAGGGCCCTTCCTTTCAGCCACTGCATGCTGTTGTCGAAATTTAGTTGTCATCTTCCTTTACAAAAAGATAATCAGAACTCCATATTTTGTTTTCTAAATCTCCTTTTTTTACAAAACTGTAGTTTACCTCATTACTTGTCAGGTCAATGTAAACAAGTGCTAAGTGTCTGATTGGGTTTCTGTGTCTGAGTGTGTTTCTTTGCGTGTCTGCTAGAGTGTCTATATGTGAATCCTTATGTGTGAGTGAGTTTGTGTGTTTCAGTGTATGAGTGTGTCTCTGTGTGTGTATGTTACTACCTTTACAACATTTCCAAGTTTAAATAGACAATTAATAATAAAGTGCATATACATTTTAGTCACTTGGTCAAAAATTGCACATGTCAAAGGAGGGGGGGGGGCCCTGATCAATGGTTGAGTCAGGGGCCCCAAAATTTCTAGTGGCGGCCCTGAGTATTATATTTATATATATATATATATATATATATATATATATATATATATATATATATATATATATATATATATATATACACACACACACACTGAAAATATAGCATTTTACTGTTTGAGTGGTTTTGCAACTATGGAATCTGGCCACAAATACCTTGTATGTATTATACAAAAGGATATATAACAGTGCCTGTTGTTAAGTACAATGTTATTATTGACATTGATACAAAAATTACACAAGCATTTTTCCATTATAAGTAGCAAGTATTTATATATAAGAAATTGATCAAGCTCTGTTTCTTAAAGGGGCAGTAAAGCCAAAATTAAACTTTATACTTCTGATAGAACTTGCAATTTTAAACAACTTTTCAATTTACTTCAATGATCAAATTTGCTTTGTTCTCTTGATATCCTTTGTTAAACACGATGCCTAGATAGGCTGATTGGAGCTTAGGAGCGTACATGTGTCTATAGCAGTCTATGGCAGCAGTGTTTGTAACAATGTGTAAGATTGCTATAAACAATGTTGCAAACACTGCTGCCAGATGGCTTCAAACATGTGCAAACTCCCCTAGGACTACTCTTTAACAAAGGATACCAAAAGAACTAAGCAAAATTGATAATAGAACTAATTGGAAAGGTGTTTTACAATGTATGCTTTATCCAATTGATTTAAGTTTGATTTTGACTTTGCTGTCTCACATGAACAAGCTCCGGAGCAGCCACTGCAGCTTAATAAATGGTGCCCTATGATCTTATTTTAAAAGACTCAGTCTTACACTTTATTGTCAGTGACTTGTCCTTAATTGGTGCATACATTTAATATTAGCATGTTGGTTTGATTTTTAGACGACCAACAGTGAGAGTGGAAAGTAAAAAAAAAAAACTTAGATCCCCAATAGATCAAGCTATAATTTTATTATATTATAAAATGCTAAATAAATGAAACAGCTAAACTGACTTTATTTCATATAATAGTTCATTTATAGACCAGTGATTCCCAGTGTTATCACTAGAACAAGCTGAGAATTGGAGGATATAGTAACATAAATAAAAGTCACTATAGAACCAGTTGCGCTTGTATTGGGTCCTATATCCATCGTCACAAACAATTATTCATTCTCTGTTTTCACCTTGTATTGACGGGTTTATCAGGGATAAGCTATAAATAAAGGTGTTTACTATGAGACTGACGCAGGCGCAAAGCTTCAGTGCATATAATGATAGGGTATATTTCATTTAGCTTATGATGCAATAATGTTTCATAAACCCTTTAATGAGTAGAATGTCATTGCTTGTAAAACATTAAATTTATCATAAGAGCTTACTGTAAATATTGCTCACTCTAGCCATTGTATGTATAGACTTGTATGTGTTATAAAATATATATTTATAGACCATTTTACAAGATATTTGTCTTCTCATAAAATATTCTCATTTAGAGTGCTTGAAAGTTTGTTATATATCCACTTATACCTTGTGTTTTTAATTTATTAAATGGGCTTATATAGGACCCTGCAAATACTACTGTATAAAACATCAAATAATCCCTTTTTATTTATGTTATTTTTATAATCATCTGATTAAATTATTGCAACATTTCTGAGGGTTTTTTGGACTGTACTTTTCATGGAGATAACATCACTTCCTTTTTTTGTTGTTGAAAGGGACATTAATGTCAAAAATTAAACTTTCATGATTTGGATAGAGCATGCAATTTTAAATAGCTTTCCTGTTTAATTCTAATGTCTATTTTCTTTGTTCACTTGGTTTCCTTTGTTGAAGAGTAAATCTAGATGGGCTCATAGGACTTTACGAGTGTGCAAATGTCTTTAGCTCTCTATGGCAAAAGTTTTTGCAGCTATCTATGACATTGCTGCAAACACTGGTGCACCGAAGGATACCAAGAGAATGAAGCAGATTTCATAATAGAAAAACATTTAAAAGTTGTTTTTAATGTAAAAGTGGTTTGCTCAGTCTAGACCATGAAAGTTTATTTTTTACTTCACTGTCCCTTTAAAGTTAAATGGACATTAAACCTACATTTTTTTCTTTCATGATTCAGATAGAAAATACCATTTTAAACAACTTTCTAATTTACTTATATTACCTAATTTGCTTCATTCTCTTGATATTCTTTCATGAAAAGCATACCTAGATAGGCTCAGTAGCTTCTGATTGGTGGCTGCACATGCCTCATGTGTTTGGTCACCAATGTGCATGGCTATTTCTTTAACAAAGGATATCTAAAGATTGCAGCAAATTAGATAATAGAAGTAAATTGGAATGTTGTTTAAAATTGTATTCTCTATCTGAATCAATAAAGAAAAAAAAATTGGGTTTAATGGCCCTTTAAAGTCTTCAGTGCATCAATTGTTCACCTTTCTAACACTTCACTGTTTTAATAAATATACAGATTTTGTTGAGCATATCGGGCATGTATTGATAGGGAAAAAAAATATATTAGCAAAATACTTCCTGTTATCACTAACATGATAAGAAATGGGTTTTGACATTTTTCCTTATTTTCTAACAGTCACTGTACATTGTTTAACATTTATTTATTTTTTTGCAGATGAAGTGTGAAGTGAATGATGATGAGAAGATAAATCTTCAGTCAGTCCTACCTGAAATTTTAATTTTTTTTAGAAAACATTATTCACAAGAGATAGCTCAAAAAGATTAATAATACTGATGATTTTAAGCTCTGTAAAGGATGGCTATCCAATAGGCACCTAGGGAAAAATGATAATTACACAATTTATTTATTAAAAAAGTTTTTAAATGAACACATTTTTGTAATACACTTACATTAGCAAAAATGCTTCTAGTAAAAGTTATTACTATTTCAGTGGCATACACACATATGCCACATGAAGCTAGAATACCAGAATTCAAACACCATGCCTCAGAGATTTAGCGATGGTGCCTATTGTGTCATACAAACCACGATGACTCTCTTAAAACGTGTGGTTAGAATGCTGATGCACAGGGCACACAGCATTTGCAGTTGAAAACTTACTAGAACCATTTTCTGTTGATAGATGTTTATTACAATGTTTTTGATTAACTAAAATTTAAACCTAACAATGCATATTTCAATTTTGATCTTTCTATCCCTCTGTTTGAGATATATATTTATATATACTGTATATATATAGAGAGAGAGGTATAGGTATTTATATGTATTTTATTGTTATGCTACCTCACAGAATACTGAGAAATTGTATGCTTTGATATTCCTTGTTCTTAAAATACTGTACTGTAGTAATTTATTTTAATATATAGATATTATTTTATAAAAACATCCTAATATTTAATTTTAGTGTTTTAGTGTTTAATGTTGTTGTTTTCCTGCATATAGGTTTAATTAAAATGTTTAAGCTTTATATTGATCAATAAAATATGTTATGCCATTAATTGTATTAATCTTATGGGTTTTTTATTGTTACTGTTTATTCCACAAATGCAACTGTCTTGCAATCATCTGTCTGTGTTCTATCAGATTTTGCTACCTTATCAGAATTTGCTACCTGTCAGTGTGCATGCTCTGTATTTTGTCATTGCTCTCCACATATGTTTAAAAGGGATGTGGGGAATGCTATTATGTAATCAGTAGCATGCGCACTGAGAGGTTGCAAATTCTGATAAGGAAGTTGTCCAGTTGTATTTTGTTGCTGGCAATAAATGTGTGCATGCGCAGTTCAATCAAGTCAGAGTCGACAATAAAAACGTGTCCTACACACATATTTGTATATCATTTTTATATGGAATCTGTATTTATATATTTTCTCAGTATATATATATATATATATATATATATATATATATTAGATATATGAAACTAGAAGCGCTTGTCTCAACCAAATTATGAATAGTTAAAAAGGAGGAATCAATAAATTTCCAATAATCTTAATAATAGTACACACTTATGAACTAATCAATTGGTCAATGTTCTTACTGATATAAATGTCTGTAATGTCCATAAGCTTTGATGTTATAAAGTGTAGCAAATGTCCTCCAGCGTTACACACTTTGTATCAGTCACTTTTCAAACTGCTGCTCACAGGGGGTTGGCTGTTTGTCCGGCAGCCGGGTAGAGTAATCCAAAGTAGAAAAGATCTGGAGCGCAAAAAGAAAAGGGAACTGCAATAGTGTGAGATCCAACAACACTTTTAATTAGCACGCAATTAAAATCTACTCACAAAATTTCCAAATAAGTCAAGCACATAGCATCAAACATGAAGAGTATTCCGGTGCTTCTCTCACGGCTGTATCCTTGCAAGACTCGGCGTGTGACGTCACCACCCGATCTACTTGACTGCAAAGGGGTTAAATGCTGTCAAAGTTGTAGTGGTGTCACAGCTGGTGAACCAATCAGAAGAAGGCATACATGTGTATGGGCCAATCACTGGCAGTATTTTCACCTGGAGGAGACTGAAGTAGTTCCAGGAGGACGTTAACTATGTTCTTGTCCCCTTTAATTCCTTCTCCGTAAAACCTTCTCCGGGAAATCTAACCTGCAAATCCCTTCTCCCAATCACATGTCCCCTGCTGAGTTGTTTTGTTCTCTGGTGTCATGTCACCAACTTTGACAGCATTTAACCCCTTTGCAGTCAAGTAGATCGGGTGGTGACGTCACACGCCGAGTCTTGCAAGGATACAGCCGTGAGAGAAGCACCGGAATACTCTTCATGTTTGATGCTATGTGCTTGACTTATTTGGAAATTTTGTGAGTAGATTTTAATTGCGTGCTAATTAAAAGTGTTGTTGGATCTCACACTATTGCAGTTCCCTTTTCTTTTTGCGCTCCAGATCTTTTCTACTTTGGATATATATATATATATATATATATATATGTGTGTGTGTGTGTGTGTGCAGGACACTTTCATCGTCCACTGTGATGTGATATATAGATATATATATATATGTGTGTGTGTGTGTGCAGGACACTTTCATCGTCCACTGTGATGTGATATATAGATATATATATATATATATATGTGTGTGTGCAGGACACTTTCATCGTCCACTGTGATGTGATATATATATATATATATATATATATATATATGTGTGTGTGTGTGTGTGCAGGACACTTTCATCGTCCACTGTGATGTGATATATAGATATATATATATATGTGTGTGTGTGTGTGCAGGACACTTTCATCGTCCACTGTGATGTGATATATAGATATATATATATATATATATATATATATATATATATATATGTGTGTGTGTGCAGGACACTTTCATCGTCCACTGTGATGTGATATATAGATATATATATATATGTGTGTGTGTGTGTGCAGGACACTTTCATCGTCCACTGTGATGTGATATATAGATATATATATATATATATGTGTGTGTGCAGGACACTTTCATCGTCCACTGTGATGTGATATATATATATATATATATATATATATATATATATGTGTGTGTGTGTGTGTGCAGGACACTTTCATCGTCCACTGTGATGTGATATATAGATATATATATATATGTGTGTGTGTGTGTGTGCAGGACACTTTCATCGTCCACTGTGATGTGATATATAGATATATATATATATATGTGTGTGTGCAGGACACTTTCATCGTCCACTGTGATGTGATATATATATATATATATGTGTGTGTGTGTGTGTGTGCAGGACACTTTCATCGTCCACTGTGATGTGATATATATATATATATATATATATGTGTGTGTGTGTGTGTGCAGGACACTTTCATCGTCCACTGTGATGTGATATATATATATATATATATATGTGTGTTTGTGTGTGTGTGTGCAGGACACTTTCATCGTCCACTGTGATGTGATATATATATATATATATGTGTGTGTGTGCAGGACACTTTCATCGTCCACTGTGATGTGATTAAACTGCGCATGCAGTTGCCAGCAGCAAAATCCGACAGGACAACTTCCTCATCAGAATCTGCTACTAATCAGTGTGCATACTGCTGATTACGTAATCGCATTCCACACATTCCTTTAGAACATATGTGGAGCAAATTGTGATAAGGTAGCAAAGTCTGATAGAACACCTGCACCATACTGCTATAGACAAGCATTCAAAAATAAGCCATAATTTAGCTCTGAAAAGGGGCATCTTTCACATGCTTGCTGTGTTATCAAAGCATACAGAGACCATAATTGATGTCTGTGCATGCTTTACTGTCACTAAAAGCTTTGGCATGTTAAAGGGACATGAAACCCAAATTTTTTCTTTCATGATTCAGAAAGAGCATTTCATGTTAAATAACTTTCTAATTTACTTCTATTATCTAATTTGCTTAATTCTCTTAATATCCTGTGCTGAAAAGCATATCTAGATGGGCTCAGTAGCTGCTGATTGGTGGCTACACATAGATTCCTTGTGTTATTGGTTCACCATGTGCATAGCTTTTTCTTCAACAAAGGATATCTGAAGAATGAAGCAAATTAGATAATAGAAGTAAATTGGGATGCTGTTTAAAATTGTATTCTTTATCTGAATCATGGAAGAAATATTTTGGGTTTAATGTCCCTTTAAGTATACACCAATAACAGACTTTGGATTCTCCAAGATCAGCACCTGCAGCACATAAAAGGTGCCCTATTTTTACATAAAATTAAGTATATTTCACAAATAATATTGCAAAGTTTTCCCAAACAATATGCTAGTTACAAATAGCCACATCAATATATTAAAGAGACAGTAAACACCTTAAGAATTTCACATAAAATGTTTAGTTATGTGTAATGAAATTACTTTGCAATATATTTTCATTATTTATTTGGCCTATTTTCATATAACTTAATTCTTAGAACTTGAAATACACCCTGCTTATTTTTCAAGGCTATTCCTGTTACATATATTTCCCTAATTGTATCTAACAGATAAAAACTGCAAAACAAGACATTTTATACTAGCATTATGACCGTGGCTAGCTTTTTTGTCTGCTAGCTTTGTTGTCCAAATTAGCTTCTCCAAATATGGCAAATGGAGGGTGGAGTTTGGCTACTGAAAAACAGTTGCAGTAAAACAGATGTTAATTTGTTTTAAAATCCTTTAGACTTGGATAATATGTCATTCTATAGCACGTCAGCTACTATGCTGTGTTATGAGAGAGCAAAAGACAACTGCACAGCTTTCAGCCACAGCCAAGCGGTTTACACATTTCTCCAGTGTCGCACAACCTGATATGCTGCCTGTACTACACCGAGAGGGAAGGTGCGCACCCTCGCTACTGCGCACCTCAGAGAGGACATTGATAGGGGGAATATGATTGGGGCTTTGGGGTCATATAGGGTCCCTTTGGTTTTGAGAGGTATTTTTCTTCTTATGAGGCTGGTATAGGTGTCCCTTGGTTGCTAGCGGCTCTCTGTCTGAGTGGTGCATTGGGTATGGGGGTCTTTCTGCATTGTTTGTGTATGATTAATGTGGATTCTTAATAAAGGGGACCATTATGAGTTCTGCAGATATATTGGAAGACCTTTATAGGTATTAACTGTCCCTTAGTGGGTAATCTCAGATTGAGTACTTAGGCCTTTTGTACTGTGGATGTGTGGTGAGGTATCATGACAAGTGTGTTAGCTGGGATTGTTGTAAAAGGGAAACTGCTGGGCACAATTTCAACAGAATGGTTATTACTTAACATGCTAGTGTTTTTCCTAATGTATCTGTAGCTGTCTTTAGAGGAGATGTTCTCTTATTTAATGCTTTACAGGTTGGGGAGGCTCCACATTTTTATATTGGGTACTGCCATCTTGGTGCTTGTGTATTAGAGCCCAATGTTCAAAGGATTGTTTGGCCCACAAGAAATGCTCATTTCAGTCTTACCAGTCTTGCAATCCGTCCACAGTGTGAGATATTATACACAAATGGCCTGACCCTCCCTAACCAGATGGGTGATGATGTCCCTTTCAAAGAATAGTTTAGGGCTTGCGTCTTTTCAGCAGTATGACCCTTTCACCAGTGAATGCGGACCCGGCAGTGTTTTCAAATAATTTTTATACAACATATTCTGTGCGTTCAGAAATATAAAAATGATTTCTGATTAAGAGCTGAAAAAATAGATATGTAAACTAAATTGCATTGTACATGCAGCAGATTTCGTACAATTACTAATCTCATTACTGTAAGTGTGGCGCAATGTTGATGTTTCCCTATTATAATACAAGTACACCCATGGAATGCACATGAAACTCAAATATAAAACGCCTATATATTTGCTATGTATGTGATCACCATTGTTAATAAAGAACAAAATAAAAAAAAAAGCTTAAAGGGACATGAAACCCACATTTTTTCTTTGATGATTCAGATAGAGCATACACTTTAAACAACTTTCCAATTTACTTTTATCTCATTTGCTTTATTCTCTTGGTATCAGTTGTTGAAGGAGCAGTAATGCACTACTGGGAACTAACTAAAAGCCAATGACAAGAGGCATATATGTACAGCCACGCCTACTTAGGTATACATTTCAAGAATGGATACAAAGAAAACAAAATAAATTAGAAAATAGAAATAAATTAGAAAGTTATTTTAAAATACATGACCTATCTGAATCATGAAATTTTTTTTTGGTTTTCAAGTCCCTTTAATAATAAAACTATATGATCTGGGAGATTGTGGGTATATTGTAAATATGTATATAGTTATATTATGTTAATGTAAAAGAGTATATTATGGGGCCGATTTATCATTGTCTGTCCGACATGCTACGCTGTAGCGTATCATGTCCGACAGACATCGCTGAATGTCAACAGCATACGCTGTCGGCATTTAACATTGCACAAGCAGTTCTGGTGAAGTTCTTGTGCGATGTCGCCCCCCGCAGATTTGCGGCCGCTAACAGGGGGTGTCAATCAACCTGATCGTGCAGATTGCAGACCGCATCCTCAGAGGCAGCGGACCAGTTATGGAGTAGCAGTCTTAAGACCGCTTCTTCATAACTGCCGTTTCTGACGAGCCTGAAGTTTCGCACGGAAACAGGGGCATCAGGGGCCCTTGATAAATCGGCCCCTATTTATTTAATTCGTTATTTTAAAAACTTGTTTTTAATTTTTTCCATGTTCTTTTCTTTTTAGGAACAAGATTTTGTGTATTTTAATAACACGTCTGTTACAATGCAGTCACAGTATTAGAAGTTAAACCCTACAGTATTATTTATATTATTGCAGTCGTACAGTTTCATGCACACTAATCCAAAGTGCACAATACAGCTATAAAAAAGCCAGCAACATCACTGATCTGTGAGCGCACGCCACAACTCAATGCCTCAGTTTCAAGATGAAGATGTGAAGTTGATCAACTGGCCCGAGTAAGAGGTTAAAATTAAAGGATGGCTTTAAAGAGAACTGCAAATACAGGACGAAAAGCAACAACAGCAAGGTGAGCAGTATCCATACTATTATAGTTGTGCCCAGCAAGTTAATGTCATTGTTAGTTTGATGGACTAAGATGGACGTGTAGGTTTAATATGGTTGGTGAAAGAAGGGTTTAATTGCACCAGACTGTTTTAGGCTAAGATTAATGTGACATCAAGTCATTTGAGGGGATCAGAAGATGCCCCAATATAAAGGAGTAAGTCTGTCATTTCTGTTGATACCAGTGCTTAATTATTGTAATGACAAATGTTAGTTATTGGAATAAGCCGTTAATCTTAAAGGGACTCTAACCATTGTTGCAATATAAAATGTCTAATACTGCATTATATAACACTGTGGGCAAGATTACAAGTCGCGCAAATCAGTTGCGATAACACTGCGCGCGTTATGGCTTTTTTGCATTTGGGGTTACACAGATATTACATCGCGTTCACGTATTCCCCATAGATGTCAATGGAGAAGACAAATAGAACCCCCCCACACACTAAAACCCTAATCTGTTGCGCAAAGCCCATGACATTTTCTCCTCGAAAAGTGTACATGAAAATGTGAATATTTCATATTGTGAGAATGTTTTCGTAACAGAATATGTTCTATTTAATTATAAATAAATATTTCGCTATATATCCACATTTTCTCAAAAAAAATTGCAGCCATGCTAATTAGCATACATTTGTATAAATAATTATACAGCATAACTAAAGCTGCTATGACTGATATTAAATAATCATTGGTTTATGACAAACTTTTCCCGGTGATATCATCTTTATTTCTATATTTATTCTTCATTTTCAACTTTGACCTGGACCTTAAAAATACTGGTTGGTAACCCTATCCCTACCATTACATACTTCCTTTCAGTCTTCCAATAACAATACCATGGTTTCCTTCATAATGCTGCCGAGTGGCTAAACCAGAAAAAAATGATTTATGTCTAGCCTAAGCCTTACTAGGCCACAAGTAAGGAAAATAAGATAAATGTTCTTCATATACAATCGGAATTAAGGTTGAAAAAATCCTATTGGCTGATGCAATCAGCCAATAGGATTGAGATCCAATCCTATTGGCTGATCCAATCAACCAATAGGATTGAGCTTGCATTCTATTGGCTGATTGGAACAGCCAATAGAATGCAATCCCAATTCTATTGGCTGACTGCATCAGCCAATAGGATTTTTTTCAACCTTAATTCCGATTGGCTGATAGAATTCTATCAACCAATCGGACTCTAAGGGACGCCATCTTGGATGACGTCACTTAAAGGAACCTTCATTCGTCGGGTAGTCGTCGGCAGAAGAGGATGTTCCGCATCGGATGTCTTGAAGATGGACTCGCTCCGCGCCGGATAGATGAAGATAGAAGATGCCGTCTGGATGAAGACTTCTGCCCGTCTGGAGGACCACTTCTCTCGGCTTGGATGACGACTTCTCCCGGCTTCGTTGAGGACTTATTGCCGCTTCGATGAGGACTTCTCCCGGCTTCATTGAGGATGGATGTCAGATCTTCAAAACTGTAAGTGGATCTTCAGGGGTTAGTGTTAGGTTTTTTAAAGGGTTTATTGGGTGGGTTTTAGTTTTAGGTTAGGGCTTTGGGCTGCAATAGAGCTAAATGCCCTTTTAAGGGCAATGCCCATACAAATGCCCTTTTCAGGGCAATGGGGAGCTTAGTTTTGTTTAGTTAGGGTTTTATTTGGGGGGTTGGTTGTGTGGGTGGTGGGTTTTACTGTTGGGGGGTTGTTTGTATTTTTATTTACAGGTAAAAGAGCTGATTTCTTTGGGGCAATGCCACGCAAAAGGCCATTTTAAGGGCTATTGGTAGATTAGTTTAGGCTAGGGGTTTTTTATTTTGGGGGGGGGGGCTTTTTTATTTTAATAGGGCTATTAGATTAGGTGTAATTAGTTTAAATATCTTGTAATTTGTTTTTTATTTTTTGTAATTTAGTGTTTGTTTTTTTTGTAATTTAGGTATTTGTATTTAATTTAGTTAATTGTATTTAATTTAGGTAATTTATTTACTTGTAGTGTAGTGATAGGTGTTAGTGTACTTTTTTAGCACTTTAGTTATGAGTTTTAAGTTACAGCTTTGTAGTGTAAAACTCATTACTACTGACTTTAGAATGCGTTACGAATCTTGAAGGAATAGGGTGTACCGCTCACTTTTTGGCCTCCCAGGACAAGCCTGTAATACCAGCGCTATAGAAGTCCCATTGAAAAATGACTATACGCAATTTGCATAAGTTGATTTGCATTAGGGACAAAAAAGTGTGCGGTGCCCCTAAATATGCAAGACTCATAATACCAGCGGTAGTGAAAAAGCAGCGTTATAACCTGATAACGCTGCTTTTTCACCTTACCACAAAACTCGTAATCTAGCCGTAAATTAGTATTGGAATAGAGCTGCACATAGAAAATAAATTATGAAGTAAAAAGTTAGGGATGGATACTCTTACTCTGGGAGGCTTATTATTAAGACTTTGGACCTGATGATCAAGAACATGCTGCCATAGAGAGAAATCACACATACCCTTTAGGACAGGGGTGGGCAGACTTTTGTAAGGCAAGGGCTACCTCAATTTTTTTCCAAGTGATGTGGTCACCTAACTAAAAAAAAACCCCACCAGTCTTGATAATAATAATAACAATAATGTATTTATTCATAAAACACAAAGAATAGTACGGCGCACAATGTGTAATGTTGTTGCAGGGTACTACTCAAACCCTGAAATAGTAATCCAAAGATAAAAAAAAGAAACAGCAGCACTCCAAACTGATACTATAACATAATCTTTCAAAGATTTTTTTTGCAGCATCAGCAGTTGTAAAAATACAATAAAAAGTCAATATAAGTCAGATATTTTAATGTGAAAACATGAAAGTTCCTTATTAAGTTGTTAAAGAAGAAGACTTGCACTGCATACTTTTTGCTAATTTTGAGTATCTCAGTGTATAATTGCTAACCGCTACTGCTAACCGCTAAATGGATGTTTAATTAAATGCAACTTTTTTTTAAATTGGGATACTTTTCTTTGTCCATTAGATTCCAAATGTGAGATTCTGAGCTGTGTGCTTTTAAAATATGTCATTTTGAAGAAGAAGAACTTAATTTTAATCCATAGATAAAGAAAACATATTATTCATACTTGTAGTTATGTCTTCCACATCAACATTGACAAACGGGTAACACATGAAAGAAACAATTGGTTCTAGTCTGGTAAATTCTTGAAACCGTTTCTTGAATTTAGAATGAAGAGTCATTAAGATATTTATCTTTGTTTAATGGTCTTCCATTTTTTGACAATTCATTAGACATATTTTTTAAATGTTTCAGTTCGTCCTTCATCAACTGGGAAGATATCAGCTTTAACTTGTTTTTGAAAGTATGAACGTATCCGATCATGTCAGCTATTGTTTTGTTTCTTCCTTGCAATTGTAAGTTTAATTCGTTCAGATGGTTAGTTATGTCAACAATGAAAGCTAAATCCATCAACTAAGCATCATCACTAAGTTCAACGTATGTTTCACCTTTTGATTCTAAGTAAACTTTTACCTTTTGTAATATGTCCCTGAAACTTTGTAAAAATATGCTCCAACTTAACCAACGGACATCATGCATGATATAATAATTCTCTATATTCGGATTAATTTTCTTCTAGTTGAGCATGAAACATTCTCCTCTGTAGACTTTTTCCTTGAATGGAGTTTACAATTTTCATGCAGATTCCCATAATATGACCCATATTCAAAATTTTACAACAGAGGGCCTGCTGATAAATGATGCAATGATACTACGAAAGGAAATCTGGAAAGTCATTGTCTCTGGTAGACATAGCCAAAAAACCATTGACTGACCCAGTCATTGATGGCGCTCCATCATTTGTCATGGATGCAAGTTTATAAATTGGAATTTTTTTATCCTCTATATATTGTTTGAAAGTGCAGTAAACATCTTCACCTCGTGTTTTCTTCTTTAGAGGTAATATTGTTAATAATTCTTCTTTTGCACTTATTTTATTAAAGACCATTCTTATAAAAATACAGAGCTGATAAATATCAATTATGTCAGTAGATTCATCAAACTGCAGGGAAAAACAAATGCAGCTAGTGATATCTTTGGTTAGTTGTTCAACCAGATCAGAATTCATAAGTTCTGTAAAACGCGTGACAGTTCTACGTGAAAGTTGCACAACTTTAATTGCGGAAATAATTTCAGTTTTGTTTGTGAATGAATAAAATAACAAATCGCTGGTGTAATGTTTGGTAACATATATTGTGATATTCCCAAACAATACTTTGTCTCTACACAGTGAAGCTAATAAATTAGTTTGTTGCTCTTGTATAAACAAACTCAGTGGTTAGAGGTGCAGCTACTGAGTGAGATATAGTGAGCTTATTGATAGATTGATGGATAGATACTAGAGAATCTTGAAAACTACACACTCAGAGTAGTTCACAGAGATAAGTGTGATAACCATTACGATAACTATCAAAAGGTATCAGCAGAGAGTATTAGATTACTTAGTTAGAAGAAGTGGTAATTCAGGTTATTAATGTCCGGTATCGTATCAGAGTAGTAATTGAATCCTCTATTTAGTAAGCTGTGAACATATAATCCGATACACGTAATAAAGCTAAATAACGTCAAAGCTTTAAATATGGAAGAGGAATAAAGTACCTGTAAGTCCCAATTTCTGAAAGGTATACTTGCGAAGATCTCTGGTTCGTTTGTACAGCAAAACAGTGTTAGCGTGACTCTGAGATCAGACCGGAAGTGCAGGATGAGGGTTCCGGTATCGATGTTCCGATGCAGAGTGCGGTAGTGAAGTAATCAGCTGTTGCGGTTACGGTGCATCCAGAGAGAGAGATTTCAGGACTGCAGGGAATAGTAAGAGACTCTGTACAGAGCATAAATTGTGTTTAAACAAATACACCCCAATGAATGATAATGAGACTCAAGTAAAAACTGTATTACTTAGCCTTTGGTTGACCTGGAACAAAAGTTTAGACAAGCTCACAAACTTCTTAGGCAGAAACTCATCTAATAATCAGGCAGGTAGTAGAGGGAGGAGACTCCTTAAATAGAGGCAGAAAAGGAGTAGGAGGGAATATACCTTAAAGGTATATTGCATACCCCTCACATCAAGGGATTACCTCAGGGAATCCCTAACGAGTTTTGAAAGGATGTCTGCGATGGAAAGTACGTTGAAGAAGTGGAGCATGAACATCTGAGTGTGGAATCCAGGAATTCTCTTCCGGTCCGTATCCCTACCATTTGACTAAATACTCTAGGATTCGTCGTCTAATCCTGGAATCCAGGATACGTTCCACTTCAAACTCTTCTTGGTTGTCCAATACCACTGAAGGTGGGGGATCTGCATCAGGTGTTCGGGTATCTTTCTCATATGGTTTCACCAGTGAAACGTGGAAAGTAGGGTGAATTCTAAAATCCCTATGTAACGTTACCCTCACTGCATTGGGATTAATTATTTTGTTAACTTTGAAAGGTCCAATAAACTGATTAGCTAATGTTTTTGATGGTATATGCAACTTAAGATGTTTGGTGGATAATAGTACTAAATCTCCAACCTTGCAGACAGGTGCTTTGTTATGATGCTGATCATAATAGAATCTTTGTCATTCTTTAGCCTCAGTTAAATGGGATTTAAGAAGGTTCATTCTCTGCTGTAAATCTGAGGTGAATTGAATTGCACTTGGTGAAGTTACACTGCTTTTAGATAATGAGATAGTGGATGGGTGATACCCATAGGTAGCAAAAAACGGGGTCATCTTAGTGGATGATGATATAGAGTTATTGTATGAAAACTCTGCCATGGCCAAGTAAGAGACCCAATCGACTTGCAAATGTGTGATATAACACCTTAGGTATTGCTCTAATACTTGATTTAATCTCTCAGTTAAGCAGTTTGTCTGTGGGTGAAAGGCTGTGGAGAACCTTGTGTCTATTTTAAGAAGTTTGCATAAAGCTCTCCAAAAGGCGGAGGTGAATTGTGTACCTCTGTCGCTTATTATTGTTGTAGGAAGACCATGAAGTCGTACTATAGATTCTAGAAATACTCTAGCAGTTGTCATGGCTGTTGGAAGGTTTTTGAGCGGTATAAAATGAGCTAATTTGGTTAAGTGGTCTACCACTACATAAATGGTGTTACAGGCTTGAGAGAGAGGTACGTCGACTATAAAGTCCATTGAAATAACAGACCAGGGCATATCAGGAATTGGAAGTGATGCTAGTAGTCCAATGGGTTTTCTATGTGCTATCTTGTTTCTCGCACAGATATCACAAGTTTTGATGTAGTTCTGAACTGAAAATTCCATTTGAGGCCACCAAAAGTATCTTTTGATTAAATCTAAGGTTTTTTGTATCCCTATATGTCCTGATAGTACACTATCGTGAGAATGTTTAAGTATGGATTCTCTCAAAGTTTTGGGTACATATAACCTTAGATTGTGGTAATATAACCCTGAAGTTGGGTCTTTTACACAGTCAGGAGGAGGATTGGATTCCAAGCTTAAAGCATCTCTTATCTCCTTTTCTAGGTTCGTCAATGTTCCCAAGAATTTTTCTGGGGGAATAATCGAATGTAACATACCCCGTTCTGGTAAAGTCTCTGTTCTTTGTGACAAAGCATCAGCTTTTGTATTATGAGAACCTGGTCTGTAGGTGATTTGAAAGTTAAAACGATCCATGAAGAGTGCCCATCTAACTTGTCTGTCGGATAGTGTTTTATTTTTCTTTAGGTACTGAAGATTTTTGTGATCCGTGAAGATCAAGAATGGTATCTCAGTACCTTCCAGGAGATGTCTCCATTGTTCGAGGGAAGATTTTATAGCCAGTAGCTCTTTATCGCCAATGCTGTAATTACATTCTGCAGGCAATAAAGTTCTGGAGTAGAACGCTATAGGATGTATAATTTGAGTATTTTTATCTCGTTGTGAGAGTACTGCGCCTAGACCAGAATTTGACGCATCAACTTCTAAAATGAATTGCTGTTCATAGTCAGGTAAAGTTAGAATGGGAGCTGTAGTAAATCATTCCTTAAGTAACATAAAGGCTTGTTGTGCCTCCCCCGACCAAAGATACTTACGATTTTTACTGGTAAGTTGAGTCAATGGTTTGACAATAGTAGAAAAATCTTTTACAAACTTTCTATAAAAGTTTGAAAACCCTAAAAATCTCTGCAGAGATTTAACAGAATTGGGTTGTGGCCAATCAGTAATTGCGTTAATTTTGTCCGGATCCATTTGTATCTTATTGGGGGTTATGATGTATCCCAGAAATTTTATTCGGTTGACATGAAAAATGCATTTTTCTAGTTTGGCATAAAGTTTATGCTCTCTCAATCTGGTTAAGACCCAACGTACATGTTTCTGATGTTCATGAATATCTGTTGAATAAATGAGTATGTCATCGAGGTATATTATGACACAGATATCAGTTAAATCACGGAAGATCTCATTAATAAAATGTTGGAAGGTTGCCGGAGCATTAGTGAGCCCAAAAGGCATTACATTATATTGGAATAATCCGTACCTCGTGCGGAAAGCTGTTTTCCATTCATCGCCTTGTTTAATTCTTATGAGGTTATATGCCCCTTTCAAATCAAGTTTCGTATATATAGTTGCCTTTGTGAGACGTTCTAGAAGTTCCGGTATGAGAGGTAATGGGTAGCGTTTTTTTATGGTTATAGCGTTCATAGCTCTATAATCGATGATCGGTCTAAGACTTCCATCTTTGTTTTTAACAAAAAACATTCCTGCTGCTGCAGGGGAAGTAGAGTGGGATATAAAACCTTTTAGAAGATTATCATCTAGATAGGTTCGCAAATAGGTAAATTCTTTTTGTGATAAGGGGTATATTCTGCCATACGGTATAGAGGGTCCTGGTACAATATCTATAGGACAGTCAAAGTCCCTGTGTGGTGGAAGATTTTCAGCTTCTTTTAAGTTAAACACCTCCTCCAAATCCTGATATGCAACTGGTATCACAGTTCCAATGTTAGATATTGAGCAGTGAGGATAAGTCTTATTACAGTAGTCAGATTTCAATGTAACCTTGTTTAGTGACCAGTTAATATGTGGGTTATGTATGGTTAACCAGGAGTTAACTATAGTAATGATATAAAATGAGTTGTATTCAGTGTGACCGTCAGAAGTGGTGATGAGTAATGGAATGGTGTGATGTGTTATGGGACCTTTTTGTATGAAAGTGCCATATATTAACTTGACAAAGACAGGAGCTTGCTTACACACAATTGGAATTTTATTCTGATTAACAAAAGAGACATCCATAAAATTCTCTGAAGCTCCTGAATCTATGAGAGCATTAGTCTGGATGACTTGTCTGTCCCACTGCAACGAGAGAGGTATTGTTAGTTGATTTGGTGAGGTAATGTTGCATATATGTACACTCTGTTTAGTCTTACCCTTCTTTTGTTTAGCAAGTAGGGGGCAGTTTGACATGGTGTGGTCCTTGTTGGCACAGTATAGGCAAAGGTTTGCTAGTTTTCTTCGGGTCTTTTCTTCTTGTGATAAGGGTCCTTTTATCGTGCCAATTTCCATGGGTACTGTATGCGGTTGAGATCTTTCCATACCAGTGAAAGATGAGTAAGTGCGTCTCAGTGGATTCTCATAAATGCCCCTTTCGGCCTTTCTCTCTCTTAATCTTCTGTCTAGAGTTGTGCTAAGTTTGATGAGACCTGTGAGAGTGTCAGGTAATTCTAAACGAGAAAGTTCATCCTTTAAGGCCTCTGACAGGCCCAAACGAAACTGGTTTCTTAAGCTAACTTCATTCTATTCGGAATCTGTTGCCCACATCTGGAAGTCTGTTGTATATTCTTCCACGGTTCGTTTACCTTGTTTCAGAGCTCTTAATTTATTCTCTGCAGTAAGTTGCGTGTTGGTATCCTCGTATAGACTTGACATAGCTTGAAAAAAGTCTTGTAAGGAATCCAGTATTGGATTATTGCTCTCAAAAAACCTATTAGCCCATGTTCTGGGTTCTCCAATCAAAAAGGAAATTACTGTACAGACTTTTATCCGGTCAGTATGGTAAGTGCGTGGTTTCAATGTGAAAAGCAGATTACATGCATTTTTAAAATCTCTGTATTCAGAGCGTTTCCCTGAAAAGAGTTGTGGTAATTGTATATGAGGTTCAGGGATTTCTGGTTTTTTAGTAGGTAGACAGTCTTTAATAAGAGCTTTTAAAGCTGTGTTTTCAGCCTGAACCTCAGTGAGACCACGAGCTAGAGATTCAACCTTTCTATTAAGACTGGCAATTTAATTGTTAATTTCAGTGAGATCCATATTAGAGTTGAAATGTAACAATGATTATTTTGGCCTGATTATTCTGTAATTTTTGGTAACATAGATTGTGATATTCCCAAACAATACTTTGTCTCTACACAGTGAAACTAATAAATTAGTTTGTTGCTCTTGTATAAACAAACTCGGTGGTTAGAGGTGCAGCTACTGAGTGAGATATAGTGAGCTTATTGATAGACTGATGAATAGATACAAGAGAATCTTGAAAACTGCACACTCAGAGTAGTTCACAGAGATAAGTGTGATAACCAATACGATAACTATCAAAAGGTATTATTAATGTCCGGTATCGTATCAGAGTAGTAATTGAGTCCTCTATTTAGTAAGCTGTGAACATATAATCCGATACACGTAATAAAGCTAAATAACGTCAAAGCTTTAAATATGGAAAAGGAATAAAGTACCTGTAAGTCCCAATTTCTGAAAGGTATACTTGCGAAGATCTCCGGTTTGTTTGTTCAGCAAAACAGTGTTAGCGTGACTCTGAGATCAGACCGGAAGTGCAGGATGAGGGTTCCGGTATCAATGTTCCAATGCAGAGTGCGGTAGTGAAGTAATCAGCTGTTGCGGTTACGGGGCATCCAGAGAGAGAGATTTCAGGACTGCAGGGAATAGTAAGAGACTCTGTACAGAGCATAAATTGTGTTTAAACAAATACACCCCAATGAATGATAATGAGACTCAAGTAAAAACGGTATTACTTAGCCTTTGGTTGACCTGGAACAAAAGTTTAGACAAGCTCACAAACTTCTTAGGCAGAAACTTATCTAATAATCAGGCAGGTAGTAGAGGGAGGAGACTCCTTAAATAGAGGCAGAAAAGGAGTAGGAGGGAATATACCTTAAAGATATATTACAGCTGGCTTCCAGAAATGCTTCTTTAATTATTTCTCAATCTGCAAAAGATTTCTTATGCTTTACCAGCACATTACTCAAACAAAATGATGCAACTGTTGCAGCCTTAGATATAATATTGGGTTTAATGAAATAGGATTGTTGGGCAGTTAATTTGGACTTAAATTCCTTTACCTTTTGTTTGCGTAATTCACTGTTTAATGGATAATCTTTATCAAATCTTTCATGCATGCTTTTAAAATGTCTTTCAACATTTCCTTTTTTTGGAAGAGCAACACTTGCATGGCATATAAGACACAAGCATTTTGCATTTACCATTGTGAAGAAAAACTCTTCTTCCCCTTTTATATTAAAATGATATATCTTTCATTTCTTTGCACTTGTTTCTGACATTCTACTCTTTTAAAATGTACTACTGTACTGGCAAGATAGCTTTGAGGTGCACAGACGGGGAAGCAAGTACATTTTCCTCTGCAGAAGGCCTCAGTTAAAAAACATAGACAAGGACCTGCTGACTGAAAATTGTATTTTTGAACAAATAGGACCTGATGGCTCAAAATTGTAATTTTTTTTTTACAAATAGGACCTGCTGGCTGAAAATTGTATTTTTAATACAAATCGGAACTGCTGGCTTAAAAATTGTATCTTTAATACAAATAGGACCTGCTGACTCAAAATGGTGACACATACAGCCTTAGAAAATCACTCTCAACAGACCTAGATCAAAGCAGTTCAGGGGACACACAATTTAATAGGGGACTCGTTATGTGCAGGCACTAACAACCACCATTCTGGCTCTCATCTGATACACTCTGTCACTCAAAGCAAAGTTTTACTTACTTTTACTGCAAGACCGTCAAGCAACCTCATCAACAAAGTCACATGATTCACCATCATTGTTCAGCTCATTTGTCATTCATTTTGCGATCCATTCACCGCACTTGTAGCAGCCTTCAGTCTCTCCCTTTCCTTTAGTGCTTCCCTTTGCTCCACATTACATCAATACTCTTCTTTGGAATTCTGAGGAGTGTGTGGTCTGACAGTGCTTGAATCTGACAGTGTTGTATAGCAGACAGACAGAATCAGATCCAACTTTACATATGATCTGCTTATGTCCGTCTGCTATACAGCACTGTCAGATCCATGTTTGTACAAATGTTTTGCTTCCTGAGACCCGAGTAAAAGCGCAGCTCTATCATATCAATTGGGACCTCACTGACAGCTCGGTTTATAGACAGAGGGATGCTACAGTATTATACGGGGCTAGTAACATAACCCTCATACTTAGATTCACATAGGACGGTCCTGACCTAAACACTTCATTCAGACTGTTTAACCTGCACTGTTCCCCCAGTGCCACTGCCTTGCCTACAATACATTATTTGACAGGACACAAGCAACGGTATAAGACTGCTTAACCCGCACTGTTCCCCCAGTGCCACTGCCTTGCCAACATTATTTCCTGTCAAAAAATATATTGTAGGCAAGGCAGTGGCACTGGGTGAACATTGCGGGTTAAGCAGTCTTATACCATTGTTTGTGTCCTGTCAAATAATATATTGTAAGCAAGGCAGTGGCACTGGGTGAACAGTGCGGGTTAAGCAGTCTTATACCGTTGTTTGTGTCCTGTCAAATAATATATTGTAAGCAAGGCAGTGGCACTGGGGGAACTGTGCGGGTTAAGCATTCTGATTGAAGTGGTTAGGTCAGGACCGCTCCTATGTGATTCTACACCCCGGCTCAGATAAAATTTTATGAGTAAATGTGCACGTCCAGTCCCGCAATCCTCCAATGAAGAACATGCAAATAGAGAGGTTCGGCAGTCTGATTGAAGTGGTTAGGTCAGGACTGCTCCTATGTGAATCTACACTCCGGCTCATAAAGAATTCTAAGAATCAATTTGCACGCCCACTCCCGCAATCCTCCAGTGAAGAAAATCCAAATAGAGAGGTTCGGCAGTCTGATTGACGTGGTTAGGTCGGGACCGCTCCTATGTGAATCTACACTCCAGCTCAGATAGAACGCTCAGATAGAACAAAAAGAGTCAATGTGCATGCCCACTCCTGCAATCCTCCAATGATTGCAAAAAATGTAAATAGAGAGGTTCGGCTGGAATGGAATAAAATGACAGGAACTGATAGGTGTGCCTATGCGGTTCTCGCAAGAACTGATGGGCGTGTCTGTGCAGTTACTAAATATACCATGCGTGTGTCATGTCAAATAATGCATTGTAGGCAAGGCAGGCAGTCACCTCAAAATTCACTCGTGGTCCACTGGTAGACTGTGATCTATTTCTTGCCCACCCCTGCTTTAGGACCTCGATCACATACTTGGCGATGTGCGCGAAAAAAAAATTCTCAAATTGCGCAATCACAAAACTGGCGCAGCAGACAATTTAGGCGCGTAGATTTTTCTATGTCGTGTGCACATTTTTTACTCCCATAGACTAACATAGAACTGGCGTCTGCAGTCGGTATCACAAAGGCAGCGCATTGACTTATGCTCGCAGAATGGATATATTTTACACTATTTTCAGCTTCCCACACATAGGCAAGTACAGCAACCCTTGCACACAGTAAAAAAGCAGCATAAGTCCCTGGAAGGCTTAACAAACACCTAACACATGCACACTTGCATACATTTGAGCCACACATATCAAACAGTTAAACCTTTCCTGGCCACTTAATTAATCAAACCAGTATCCACCCTCTGCAAGTGTGTCAAACCAATCACAAACAGCACAACCTTTCACCTGCAGCCTTAAAACATCTGACAGACAATGCACACCCTGATTAACCACCAAGTTTCCCCTGCAGTCAGTTTGCGTGTCGGTTTATTCATTTCTTTTGGTTTCAATTTTTACGTGTGAATTCAACATAAAAAAAACCCTACTCTTTATCTTTAACTTACACCTGCAATATACTGGCGTAAATTACTGGCAACACCATATGGGGAGACCGCTGATTGGAGAACAATTCAAAACGTTAGATCCCAGAAAAAATCACTTTTTAAGTAGGCTGGCGGGCGGAGTGCGGGGTATTTGAATTTCATATCTATATTAATTAGTAAATTATAGAGCATCTTCATTAAAATTAATAAATTAAACTACAACTAAAATATCACTAACATTCCAGGGGGAGAGTTTACAATCACTTTAATATACCTTTAATAAAGAGAAGGAACATAAAATATGAAGTAAAGAGAGTAAGGGGTAGGATATGAGAAGAGAATGTACTCAGTTATACTGGAGAAGCTTAATAGGGAGTGGGAGCAGGTGGAGTTTAGGTATTGGGCATAACACTTCAAAATCTTTCTTTTTTGAATATTTATTTTCAACCAAAGGGTTTTTAGATAGAATACATAATAAACTCAACATAAAAAATGTACAAAAGCATAAATGAAATAGATACACACTAGATGAGACAAAGGTAACACAATTATTCTACAGGATATTTATTAGTTTCCCTTATGTCTTCAATAAAACAATGTTGAAAACTCCAAAACAAAAGATAAATTAGTGTAATCTAAAAAAAATGAAAAGGAAAGGATATGAAACTCCCAGTCATCTATTCTAATTATATCTTTTCGGGGTGGTGACTAATGAGGGGGATGGTTTATGATGGTTGACATATTCATCCCATAAGAATTTCCAAAAGTTATAGATTTGGGTTTGAAACCTAAGTATATACTTGTGTTGTTCAAGAGAAATGGTAGAGGCAACCTGATGCAACCATTTGGGCAAGGAAGGAACTGAGATTTGTTTCCATTTCCTGGATATGAGTTGTGAGACGCTATTCAATAAAACACTGGGTTCTCAGTTTACAGATATTCACTTTTTAATAAAAAGTTAGTGGGTCTGCTGAGGTCATACATAAGCAAACTTGTCCCATTTAAATCAGTATTAATTCCTAGAAGGGGTTGATATATTTGTAAGTCCACCATATATGTGTCAAAATACTAAGGCCTAGATTTGGAGTTCGGCGGTAGCCGTCAAAACCAGCGTTAGAGGCTCCTAACGCTGGTTTTGGCCGCCCGCTGGTATTTGGAGTCATTGATTAAAGGGTCTAACGCTCACTTTTCAGCCGCGACTTTTCCATACCGCAGATCCCCCTACGCCATTTGCGTATCCTATGTTTTCAATGGGATCTTTCTAACGCTGGTATTTAGAGTCGTTTCTGAAGTGAGCGTTAGACATCTAACGACAAAACTCCAGCCGCCTGAAAATAGCAGGAGTTAAGAGCTTTCTGGCTAACGCCGGTTCATAAAGCTCTTAACTACTGTACCCTAAAGTACACTAACACCCATAAACTACCTATGTACCCCTAAACCGAGCTCCCCCCACATCGCCGCCACTCGATTAAAATTTTTAACCCCTAATCTGCCGACCGCCACCTACGTTATACTTATGTACCCCTAATCTGCTGCCCCTAACCCCGCCGACCCCTGTATTACATTTATTAACCCCTAACCTGCCCCCCACAACGTCGCCGCCAGCTACTTAAAATAATTAACCCCTAATCTGCCGAGCGGAGCTCACCGCTATTCTAATAAATGTATTAACCCCTAAAGCTAAGTCTAACCCTAACACTAACACCCCCCTAACTTAAATATAATTTACATCTAACGAAATAAATTAACTCTTATTAAATAAATGATTCCTATTTAAAGCTAAATACTTACCTGTAAAATAAATCCTAATATAGCTACAATATAAATTATAATTATATTATAGCTATTTTAGGATTAATATTTATTTTACAGGCAACTTTGTAATTATTTTAACCAGGTACAATAGCTATTAAATAGTTAAGAACTATTTAATAGTTACCTAGTTAAAATAATAACAAATTGGGGGCGTGTCCGGGCAGCGGCCATCTTCGGTCGCAATATTTGAGGCTGCTGAGGAGATCTTATTAATCCGCCGATTAACTGGGGGAATTTACAGCATACCCGCAAAAAAGACTTGTGTATGAAGTACGTTCATACCCCACTGAATATATAGATCCTAGGATCACTGTGCTTTTGTCCCTCCAGCCCAGATCTGGACCGTTGCAACTTCAGGCGGCGGCCTACTACGAAGATTTCAACACCCCCCCCGGTAACACGGGTTAGGCAGCCACTATTTGGCTGCAATATCTACTCTTGGTCTCAGACAATTATTCCTACTACTACCTTGCATGATTCAACTTTACAACATACGACTGCAATCACCTTTTAAGAGCTCAAACATTCTATAGAAGGGACACTAAGATGGCGCTACCTTTGAGAGAGGTGGAAATCCGCGATCTTCTAGACGACCACTTCCAAAGCATGAAACAACTGCTGATAGCAGCGTTCAAAGAAATGTCTCCTAAAAGGCACTTACACAGCCAGAGCGAAAAGCCATGCTTGCAGCGTGACATAGATGCGAGCGGGGATACACTTGTGGAGGACGCCGGAGCCAAGCCTAGAGATCCGCTTCATGCGGGTGACAGGCGCTACGGGTTTTGCCCAGGAAACACAGATGACACCTTGATCAGCACAACGAGAATGTCGATAACTCAGGTTCCCTTACTTACCACACTGCCACCGCACAACCGCCATGGAGGGCCCATAAGCCCAAAGGTACACATAGTGTCTGAGACATGCATGAGGGACACTGTGCAGTCCGTGATCAAAGGTAGCAGATGTGGTTCCAGGGACCCAGTCAAGATTGGTGCAGGGACCTGCGGGGATCTGGCGAAACAGGCAGTGATATCCATACCTAGCTCTGAGGTCATAGAAATTGTTTGGAATCCGCAGCCCAATATGCGGTTGCCTCATAATACCCAAAAAGAAATGAAACTCCTTGTGCCAGGGTGGCGGAATTCAAGATATTTGGGGACCCAATGTGGTAGCATGCTTCCTGCCCCATATATGCAAAACGGCCTTTCCCCTATCAACGTATGCATGCCTTTCTGTGTGACAGGAGCTTTCAAAGTTGGAGTCGGCTGTCAGAGATGTGGAGTGGGTTAACCAGACCGTGCATGCGCTTGGTCTTAGCGCTTCCACAAGCTCTTATAAGGCCTACCTAGAATCAGGTATAGAGTGACTGTGGCTAGACACAGAGACTAAACTTTATTTGCCCTATATAGTGGCTATAGCTACTTCCATGATGGCTTTTATTCCTGCTTATGACAACAGACAACCACAGCATCCCTGCACCCTTCCGGTTCTATTTCTATTCCTATACCTGTTTATTTAAATGGCACTCCTGTCCACAGAGGGAATCCACTATGAGGACTATGTGGACTACAGCTTTAAGTTCACAGCGGAGTTTAAGCTATCATGGCTAAGAGGACTGCTACTTTTTCTTTAAGTTTCCCCATTTCTTTAGCTCGCACTAAATTAATTTGCCTGGTTTAGCTCCTCCTTAGGAAGTATCACTGTTTATATATCAGAGACTCCTAGCACAAGCTCATTGGTTTTGCGTATATAATTTTGTACCACATCAGGCTTGTTCAGAGCAATTTTATGATATGTTCTTACAGCACACACTGCCCATAACATCTGTTCACCGAAGCCTTGTGAATTATTGTGTCTGTTTAAGGCCCTTTAACTGGTATGTGTGTAAGTACAGATTCTTAATGTTTGCTAATGTGAATGACGTTCATTATATTGTCTGGAATAGACCAATGGTTCTGTTAGCATATAGGTCAGTGTGGGGTTGTATCTTCATGTAAAATTTAAACTTCCCCTAGTTTGGTAGCAAGCACTGTAAACATAACATCTGTTTTGTAGTAGTTAAAATGGACACAAAAGTTTGTCTGTTAGACCTATATAGTCATTCTATATGCTCAGCTCACTGTACATGATGTTGATTAATGATTATTTTGCACAATATCTTGGGTCCAAGAGTGGCCTGGTTTGTTATTTTATTTCTTCCCCAAAATCCCCCAGTATGTCATTCCCTTACTCCAGGGGGTCCAAGAGAGGCCTCTATATATTTCAGGGGATGTTACTCCATCTAATGTTTCACTTTATTTTTAGGGGAAACACCTTAAAAGAAAAAATGAGGTTCACTTATTTACTTGTCTTCTTAGGCATAATTTGTATAACTGCAATGGCATAGCATATGGGGACTACGTTTATGCTAGTGCTTTTTGTTTCTGGTTATGCTTGGAACTATGTGATGTAAATTGCCT
Source organism: Bombina bombina (assembly GCF_027579735.1). NCBI lineage: Eukaryota > Metazoa > Chordata > Amphibia > Anura > Bombinatoridae > Bombina > Bombina bombina. The sequence continues at coordinate 430,235,685 of NC_069504.1, read as the reverse complement.
GATGTTTCTGTTTTACAACCTCAATAAAAATGTTTGAAAAAAAAAAAAAAAAAAAATAATAACAAATTTACCTGTAAAATAAATCCTAACCTAAGATATAATTAAACCTAACACTACCCTATCAATAAAATAATTAAATAAACTACCTACAATTACCTACAATTAACCTAACACTACACTATCAATAAATTAATTAAACACAATTCCTACAAATAAATACAATTAAATAAACTAGCTAAAGTACAAAAAATAAAAAAGAACTAAGTTACAAAAAATAAAAAAATATTTACAAACATAAGAAAAATATTACAACAATTTTAAACTAATTACACCTACTCTAAGCCCCCTAATAAAATAACAAAGACCCCCAAAATAAAAAATTCCCTACCCTATTCTAAATTTAAAAAGTTACAAGCTCTTTTACCTTACCAGCCCTGAACAGGGCCCTTTGCGGGGCATGCCCCAAGAATTTCAGCTCTTTTGCCTGTAAAAGAATAAATACAATACCCCCCCACCAACATTGAGCTCGCATTCTATTGGCTGATCGGAACAGCCAATAGAATGCGAGCTCAATCTGATTGGCTGATTGGATCAGCCAATCGGATTGAACTAGATTCTGATTGGCTGATTCCATCAGCCAATCAGAAAATTCCTACCTTAATTCCGATTGGCTGATAGAATCCTATCAGCCAATCGGAATTCGAGGGACGCCATCTTGGATGACGTCCCTTAAAGGAACAGTCATTCGTCGTTCAGTCGTCGGTCCGGATGGATGTTCCGCGCTGGAGGTCTTCAGGATCCTGCCGCTTCGCTCCGGATGGAAGACCATAGAAGATGCCGCCTGGATGATGACTTCAATCGGATGGAAGATCCTCTTCTGCCCCGCTTGGATGAAGACTTTGACCGGATCATGGACCTCTTCAGCCCCCCGCTTGGGCTTGGATCAGGACATCGGAGGAGCTCTTCAGGACGGATCGGTGAACCTGGATGGTGAAGACAAGGTAGGAAGATCTTCAGGGGCTTAGTGTTAGGTTTATTTAAGGGGGGTTTGGGTTAGATTAGGGGTATGTGGGTGGTGGGTTGTAATGTTGGGGGGGGGTATTGTATTTATTCTTTTACAGGCAAAAGAGCTGAAATTCTTGGGGCATGCCCCGCAAAGGGCCCTGTTCAGGGCTGGTAAGGTAAAAGAGCTTGTAACTTTTTTAATTTAGAATAGGGTAGGGAATTTTTTATTTTGGGGGTCTTTGTTATTTTATTAGGGGGCTTAGAGTAGGTGTAATTAGTTTAAAATTGTTGTAATATTTTTCTTATGTTTGTAAATATTTTTTTATTTTTTGTAACTTAGTTCTTTTTTATTTTTTGTACTTTAGCTAGTTTATTTAATTGTATTTATTTGTAGGAATTGTGTTTAATTAATTTATTGATAGTGTAGTGTTAGGTTAATTGTAGGTAATTGTAGGTAGTTTATTTAATTATTTTATTGATAGTCTAGTGTTAGGTTTAATTATATCTTAGGTTAGGATTTATTTTACAGGTAAATTTGTTATTATTTTAACTAGGTAACTATTAAATAGTTCTTAACTATTTAATAGCTATTGTACCTGGTTAAAATAATTACAAAGTTGCCTGTAAAATAAATATCAATCCTAAAATAGCTATAATATAATTATAATTTATATTGTAGCTATATTAGGATTTATTTTACAGGTGAGTATTTAGCTTTAAATAGGAATCATTTATTTAATAAGAGTTAATTTATTTCGTTAGATGTAAATTATATTTAAGTTAGGGGGGTGTTAGTGTTAGGGTTAGACTTAGCTTTAGGGGTTAATACATTTATTAGAATAGCGGTGAGCTCCGGTCGTCAGATTAGGGGTTAATAATTGAAGTTAGGTGTCGGCGATGTTAGGGAGGGCAGATTAGGGGTTAATACTATTTATGATAGGGTTAGTGAGGCGGATTAGGGGTTAATAACTTTATTATAGTAGCGCTCAGGTCCGCTCGGCAGATTAGGGGTTAATAAGTGTAGGCAGGTGTCGGCGACGTTGTGGGGGGCAGATTAGGGGTTAATAAATATAACATAGGGGTCGGCGGTGTTAGGGGCAGCAGATTAGGGGTACATAGGGATAACGTAGGTTGCGGCGGTTTACGGAGCGGCAGATTAGGGTTTAAAAAAAAAATGCAGGGGTCAGCGATAGCGGGGGCGGCAGATTAGGGGTTAATAAGTGTAAGGTTAGGGTGTTTAGACTCGGGGTACATGTTAGAGTGTTAGGTGCAGACGTAGGAAGTGTTTCCCCATAGAAAACAATGGGGCTGCGTTAGGAGCTGAACGCTGCTTTTTTGCAGGTGTTAGGTTTTTTTTCAGCTCAAACAGTCCCATTGTTTCCTATGGGAGAATCGTGCACGAGCACGTTTTTGAGGCTGGCCGCGTCCGTAAGCAACTCTGGTATCGAGAGTTGCATTTGCGGTACAAATGCTCTACGCTCCTTTTTTGGAGCCTAACGCAGCATTTGTTTGAACTCTCGATACCAGAGTTAAATTTATGGTGCGGCCAGAAAAAAGCCCGCGGAGCGTTAACAGCCCTTTTACCGCCAAACTCCAAATCTAGGCCTAAATTTCCCCACATCACCTCCAGCAGGTATTCTCAAAGGGCTAGGCATTAAATACCATCTGGTTAAAAGTTTGGTGCTAGTTTCCAAGATGGTTATTGAGGTAGAAAAGTGTGCTATAATTTTAGGTACATGAGTCCAATCAGACTCGTCAATGGTTAAAGGGACAGTGCACTGCCAATTTGTTTTCTCCTTTAATGTGTTCCCAATTATCTATTTTACCTGTTGGAGGGTATGAAATTATTTACAAACACCTGCTTTACCTTTATTTTGTTGTTTAAAGCAGATCATTTTGCCTGAAAATTTCAATAACTTAAGCATTGGTTATAGAAATACTAGGTTTGCATGAAATCGTGCTCACAGTGATGGGTGTGACAGAGAAATACTAAAATGTTCATTTTCCATTACTCTCTTTATGTATTGCTTTTTGAGTAAACAAACTAGTGGAAATAGATCTCTAGTTTTTATGGGACACTTCCCATACTATGTAAGTCTCAGCAATAATTGTGGTACCTGGCACCCAACAAGAACTCCCCATTTGTGCATAAATAATTAGAAAGTGTTCCGAATCTATTACTCAAGAGTGACACTTGGGACTGAGAGCCTTAATTGTTATTATTATGTTCCAAATCTATGCATTCTTTAGTTGCAGAATGTGTATACCATTGCACTGTATATACATAGCTCATCTGTAGTTTGTTTACCTGTCCCTAGGTCTGTATATATTTTTTTAATTAACCTAAAGCTTTTTCCCTGCCAAATATAATATTTAATGGAAGCTTGTAAACTTTCCAATTTACTTCTATTATCAATTTGGCTTCATGTTTTTGTTGAAGGAGCAGCAATGAACAACTGGGAAATAGATGAACACATCAGTAAGCCAATGATAAGAGGTATATTTGTGCAGCCACCAATCGCTCCTAAGCCTACCTAGGTATGCTTTTCAACAAAGGATACCAAGAAAACAAACTAAATTAGATAACACAAGTAAAATGGAAAGTTGTTTAAAATTGTATGCCCTGTCTGAATCATGCTTTTTTTTTTTTTTTTTTTTTTTGGGGGGGGGGGGGGGGGTTCATGTCCCTTTAAGAAGTTGAGGTGTTAAAGGGACAGTCAAGTCGAAATTAAATGTGACTCATATAGAGCACATTATTTTAAATAACATTTAGATAATTCACTTCCATTATCTATATGTGCGCAATCTTTTTATTTGCTCAGTTTTTGAGGCATTAGCTCCTACTGAGCATGTGCAATATTAACAGCATATACATATATGCACATATTCTGTGATTGGCTGATGGCTGTTACATGATGCATTAGGAAGGAAAATCTAACTGACATTTGTCAGAAAAAGTCTGCTACTCATTTGAAATTCAAAAGTGCTTTGCATTGTCTGTTTATTATGCATGTATTGATTATGCTATTCTACTGTGTTTAGTGGTCCTTTAAGCTTTGAATAAAAATACTTAAAGGGATACGGAACCCAAATGTTTTTATTTCATGATTCAGACAGAGCATGCAATTTTAAGCAACTTTCTAATTTACACCTATTAACAATTTTTATTCGTTCTCTTCGTATCTTTATTTGAAAAAGCAGGAATGTAAGCTTATGAGCGGGCCCATTTATGGTTCAGCACCCTGAATAGTGTTTGCTGATTGGTGGGTACATTTAGCTACCAATCAGCAAGCTGCACCCAGGTGCTGAACCAAAGATGGGCTGGCTCGTAAGCTTACATTCCTGCTTTTTCAAATAAAGATACCAAGAGAACTAAGAAAAAAAAAGATAACGGGAGTACATTAGAAAGTTGCTTAAAATTGCATGCTGTATCTGAATTATGAAAGAAAAAAATGTGGGTTCAGTGTCCCTTTAAGCAGAGGAGATCTCTTTAGACTGAAAGTCTTTGGAGAAAAAGACGGGAAAACAAAGAACCAACCTGGGAATTGTGGTGGAAAGATTCAGGACTAGGAAAGAAACAACTGCAGCAGAAAGATACACAGAAGAGAGTTAGAACTACAGAGAAGTCTCTCTGCTGGCAGATATATTTAGGGTTGCCAGTTGTACTTAACAAAAATACTGGGTAATCTGTCTGGCATGATGGTAGTTGGGAAAGCACTACCTTTGCCCCTACTCTTGATTATTATTATTATTATCAGGTATTTGTAGAGCGCCAACAGGTTCCACAGTGCTGATCTCACATGTATATGTTTCACAACTAAGCAGACATTTTACCCCAGCAAATAAAATAACCAAAAAACTAGTAAAATAATGGGAAATACTAGGAGTGATAGAAAAAGAGAAAAAAAATTGAAAATAGAGAAGGAATAAGGACAGACTTCATTAAATATAACAAACAAAATAAAAGAAATTAAGAAAGTAAACAATGTGTTAAGAGTAAAGAGGAAGTTTAGGGACTCTTTGGAAAGTAAATGCATGATCATTATCAGTGGCGTAACTAAGGTTGGTGTCACTTGGTGCGGTAACTCATGGGTCACCCCCTCTGAGCATGACAACCGTGTGTGGTCCGTAGTCCCTGCAGCAGTGACACCACTGTATACACACACACACACATATATATATATATATATATATATATATATATATATATATATATATATATATATATATATATATATACTCACACTATACAGTTTATGTTATTTAGTATACATTTAGAGAATTACATCTTTAAGTGACTACCTCACACAAACTCACAGACTGAACTGAAAAGGTTAAAGATCAGTGTTTATGATATGAAGGAGCATGTGAGCTAAATTGAGAGCCCTGTAAGTTAGTAGAGTAAGGTTAAGCACATTATAATTTTGAAAAGTAATAGTAATTGACTTACACTACAGTATGATATTGGTTGTCTCCCTATAATTTAGCAGTGTAAGGGTTTAATATTTTTGTAGAGAATTACTGAAGTGCTTTGCTGAGAGGTTTAACTTAAAACTGGCTATTTCTTACAGACAAAACTAACCACGGATCAGACCCTTCTACATAACCTCTTGCCCTGCAGCATTTAAGGAACAACAAAGATAGCATGCAGAGTACAGTTTAACCCCATAGCTACCAAAAAGGGCTGCAATGCACTGCTTGGTAATAAACTAGAGTCCTTTCTTGTAGCTTATGAGTTAATTTTTTCTCGTGTTGTTTTATGTACTTTGCAAGGGGAAACCCTGAATCAGCAGGGACACTAAATAAGAGAAGAGAGCTGGATTGGAACACATATAAAAAGACCCTACTTTATATGAGGATAACCCCTTTTTCACTTTAAACAAAAGCCCCTATATAAGTTGTAATTGCCAGGTGATCACTGTGGTAAAAGTGATTACCTGTCATAAAAACATGCATATTTATTTGAGAAGAGGCTTATGGGAGCCCCTAAGTACACATATATGAAGTTAAATAGTTATACACAAGGACCTAATTTATATGAAGATATCCCCTTCTTTCTTTTGACTAAAGAGTTTAAAAAAAAAATCTCACACACTATTTGCAAACGATCCGCTAGATTTGGAGTTTTGTCGGTAACGACCCGAAAAACTAACGCCGGCTTTTTTCTGGCCACACCATAAAAATAACTCTGGTATTGAGAGTCCACATAAAGGCATTTTTAACGCAGCTTCAACTCTCGATACCAGAGTTGCTTACGGACGCGGCCAGCCTCAAAAACGTGCTCGTGCACGATTCCCCCATAGGAAACAATGGGGCTGTTTGAGCTGAAAAAAACCCAAACACATGGAAAAAAGCCTCGTTCAGCTCCTAACGCAGCCCCATTGTTTGCTATGCGGTAACCCTTCCTACGTCTGCACTTAACACTCTAACATGTACCCCGAGTCTAAACACCCCTAACCTTACACTTATTAACCCCTAATCTGCCGCCCCCCCGCTATCGCTGACCCCTGCATATTATTATTAACCCCTAATCTGCCGCTCCGTAAACCGCCGCTACTTACATTATCCCTATGTACCCCTAATCTGCTGCCCTAACATCGCCGACCCCTATATTATATTTATTAACCCCTAATCTGCCCCCCACAACGTCGCCTCCACCTGCCTACACTTATTAACCCCTAATCTGCCGACCGGACCTGAGCGCTACTATAATAAAGTTATTAACCCCTAATCCGCCTCACTAACCCTATCATAAATAGTATTAACCCCTAATCTGCCCTCCCTAACATCGCCGACACCTAACTTCAAACATTAACCCCTAATCTGCCGACTGGAGCTCACCGCTATTCTAATAAATGTATTAACCCCTAAAGCTAAGTCTAACCCTAGCACTAACACCCCCCTAAGTTAAATATAATTTAAATCTAACGAAATTAATTAACTCTTATTAAATAAATTATTCCTATTTAAAGCTAAATACTTACCTGTAAAATAAATCCTAATATAGCTACAATATAAATTATAATTATATTATAGCTATTTTAGGATTTATATTTATTTTACAGCTAACTTTGTATTTATTTTAACCAGGTACAATAGCTATTAAATAGTTAAGAACTATTTAATAGCTAAAATAGTTAAAATAATTACAAATTTACCTGTAAAAGAAATCCTAACCTAAGTTACAAATAAACCTAACACTAGACTATCAATAAATTAATTAAATAAACTACCTACAATTACCTACAATTAACCTAACACTACACTATCAATAAATTAATTAAATACAATTGCTACAAATAAATACAATTAAATAAACTAGCTAAAGTACAAAAAATAAAAAAGAACTAAGTTACAAAAAATAAAAAAATATTTACAGCTCTTTTTTCCTGCGGCTGGAGTTTTGTCGTTAGATGTCTAACGCTCACTTCAGACACGACTCTAAATACCGGAGTTATAAAAATCCCATTGAAAAGATAGGATACGCAATTTACGTAAGGGGATCTGCGGTATGGAAAAGTCGCGGCTGGAAAGTGAGCGTTAGACCCTATTTTGAGTGACTCCAAAAACTGGCGGTAGCCTAAAACCAGCGTTAGGAGCCTCTAACGCTGGTTTTCACGGCTACCGCCAAACTCTAAATCTAGGCCTTATTTTTTAGAATGTGAATAAAAATATACATTTTTTCCACACACTTTTTTGTAGAGTTCCCACGTCATGATTTATACATAAAATATGCTATAATTTGAATCTGCTGGGTCTGCTGAAAATAAACAATATATAATATGTGTGGGTTTATCACTGAAAATGGTTTATAGTGGGGATTAAATGTGAGCAGTACCTAAAAACTCCAAAACAGCTTAGCACAGGGGTGAAAATGGCTCAGCTGTTAGGGGTTCTGATCCTTAATTCTTTGTACTGTGGAATTTTTGCAATTTTTTTAAAACTATCATTTCGGTGGCCACTTTGAAATATTTATAATGGTGTTGAGTCTATTCTTGAAAAGGTCTGGAAAATTTGGGGTAGTGAGACAAGGGTAGGGATGCCAACATTGGTTAAAACTGCTAAAGACCTTAATTAACTATCACCTAAATTACAAATGTTGCAGTGCAGCTATACCGCTGAAAAATTGGCCTTTGTGCTCGGAATGGTAGGTCTCCCATATTACAAGTCACGGCGATATGGCTACAACGCTATCATTTTAGCCTGTACCGCAACTCTCCATTCTGCACTCAAAAAATGGCTTTTGAGTGTGGAATTTTCAGGTCTCCCATATTACAGATTGTGCAGTCCGGTTATTACGCTACTGTTATAGCTTATACTGCCACGTTCCATTCCATTCAAAAATGTTTCACAAAACTCATAACAAAATTTTTACAAAGTAGACTAACACCCATAAACTACCTATTAACCCTTAAACCGCCACCCCCAGCTTCGCTATATTACTATAATAATAATACTAAATTAAACCTATTAACCCCAAATCCACTGCCCACCCATATTGCCAACACTAAATTAAAGTATTAACCCCTAAACTGCCGACCCCCCCACCTTGCTACTACTAAAATAAACCAATTAACTCCTAAACCACTGCCCCCCCCCCCACATCGCGACACATTAAATTAAACTATTAACCCCTAAACCTTATACCTCGCTAACTTTAAATTAAAGTTACAATATAACTAATTTAAAATAAATAAAAACTTACCAGTGAAATAAAAAAAAAAATAAGCTTAAACTATCAAAAAACTTAACATTACTATTTTTTTTTTTAAATAGCTAAAAATAAAAAAAACTAAATTGCACAATTAAAAAAACATAATTTATGTAAGAACTTACATGATAAATTACTTTCTTTCATAATGGCAAGAGTCCATGAGCTAGTGACGTATGGGATATACATTCCTAACAGGAGGGGGCAAAGTTTCCCAAACCTCAAATGCCTATAAATACACCTCCCACCACACATATATTTCAGTTTAACATATAGCAAAGTAGTGAGGTGTAAAAAGGAGTAAAAAAGCATACAAAAAAGTGGAACTGGAAAACAATATTGTGCTTTTATACAAAAAATATAATCACCAAAAACAGGGTGGGCCTCATGGACTCTTGCCATTATGAAAGAAATTAATTTATCAGGTAAGTTCTTACATAAATTATGTTTTCTTTCATGTAAATGGCAACACTTTCCAAGAAAGTAGTTTAATATCCAAAGAATGCATAGGCTCAAAAGGAGGAGCCTGCAAAGCCTTCAAAACCAAAATAAGACTCCATGGAGGAGAAATAGACTTAATAGCAGGCTTGATATGGACCAAAGCCTGAACAAAACAGTGAATATCAGGAAGTTTAGCAATCTTTCTATGAAATAAAACAGAAAGAGCAGAGATTTGTCCCTTCCAAGTACTTGCAGACAAACCTTTATCCAAACCGTCCTGAAGAAACTGTAAAATTCTAGGAATTCTAAAAGAAGACCAATAAAATTTATGAGAAGAACACCATGAAATATAGGTTTTCCACACTCGATAATAAATCTTCCTTGAAACAAACTTACAAGTCAGCAACATAGTATTGATCACTGAGTCAGAGAAACCTCTATGACTAAGCACTAAATGTTCAATTTCCATACCTTCAAATTTTGTGATTTGAGATCCTGATGGAAAAACAGCCCTTGAGACAGAAGGTCTGGCCTTAAAGGAAGTGACCAAGGTTGGCAACTGGACATCCGGACAAGATCCGCATTCCAAAACCTGTGAGGCCATGCTGGTGCTATCAGAAATACATGCAATTGTTCCATTATGATCTTGTAGATCACCCTTGGAAGAACTAGAGGCGGAAAAATATAAGCAAGTTGGTAAGAACTGCTAACGCATCCACCATCTCCGCCTGAGGATCCCTGGACCTGTATCTGGGAAGTTTCCTGTTTAGATGGGAAGCCATCAGATCTATTTCTGGAAGACCCCACATCTGTACAATCTGAAAAAATACATCTGGATGGAGAGGCCACTCCCACGGATGCAAAGTTTGACGGCTGAGATAATCCGCTTCCCAATTGTCTACACCTGGGATATGAATTAGACATGTGCATGGCGAAAAAATTTGGTTCGGATCGATTCAGATCTTTTCGAATTTCGGTTCGGATGGATTCTTGAATTCGGAAAAATTAGAATCAATTCGGTTCGGATTCATTCGGATTCGAATAAATTCGGCTGGATTCGGTTCGATTCAGTTCGGTTCGGTAATTTGGAATTAGGTGGGATGTGCTGTGTATTAGACTAGTATTATGTACTGTATATTAGGTGTAACCCATAGCAGAGTGATATAACCTAATATACTGTACAATACTAGTGTAATCCATGGCCATCTGAATCTACCGAATAAATCAAAATAAAGCCGAACTAATTCGGATTTATTTGGTAGATTCGGCACTATTTTAATTCGGAAATTCGAATCGATCCGAATCCCGAATTTTACGAATTCGGACGAATTTCCGAATCGATCCGAAATTAATCGCACATTTCTAATATGAATCACAGAAATTAGACAAGAGTTGGATTCCACGCAAGAAAGTATCTGTGATACTTCTTCCATTGCTAAAGGACTGCGAGTCCCTCCTTGATGACTGACATATGCCACAGTTGTGATATTGTCTGTCTAAAGGCAAATGAAAAATTCTCTCTTTAATAAAGGCCAAGCCTGAAGAGCCCTGAAAATAGCACAGAGTTCTAAGATATTGATTGGAAACCTCGCCTCTAGAGGATTCTAAACCCCTTGTGCTGAAAGACTTGCATCTGTTGAGACTACAGTCCAGGAAGGACAAACAAAAGAGGCCCCTTGAATAATATGATGATGGTCTAACCACCAAGTCAGAGAGAGTAGAATTCTGGGATTTAAGAATATCAATTGTGATATCCGAGTATAATCCCTGCACCATTGATTCAGCATGCAAAGCTGCAGAGGTCTCATATGAAAACAAGCAAAGGGGATCGTGTCCGATGCTGCAGTCATGAGACCTAAAACTTCCATGCACATAGCTACTGAAGGGAATGATCGAGACTGAAGGTTTCAACAGGCTGAAACCAATTTCATTTGTCTGTCTGTTAAAGACAGAGTCATGGACACTGAATCTATCTGGAAACCTAAAAAGGTGACCCTTGTCTGAGGAATCAAGAAACTCTTTGGTAAATTGATCCTCCAACCATGTCTTTGAAGAAGAAAAAACACTAGTTGATTTGTGTGAGATTCTGCTAAATGAAAAGATTGAGCTAGTACCAAGATATCGTCCAAATAAGGAAACACTGCAATACCCTGCTCTCTGATTACAGATAAAAGGGCACCAAGAACCTTCATAAAGATTCTTGGAGCTGTCGCTAGGCCAAATGGAAAAACGACAAATTGGTAATACTTGTCTAGAAAAGAGAATCTCAGAAACCGATAGTGATCTGGATGAATTGGAATGTGAAGATAAGCATCCTGCAAGTCTATTGTGGACATGTAATGAACTTGCTGAACAAAAAGCAGAATAGTCCTTATAGTCACCATCTTGAAAGTTGGGACCCTTACAAAACGATTCAAAAACTTCAGATCCAGAACTGGTCTGAATGAATTTTCTTTCTTTGGGACAATGAATAGATTTGAATAAAAAAGCAGACCCTGTTCGTGAAGCGGAACTGGTGTAATCACCCCTGAAAGCTCCAGACCTGAAACACACTTCAGCTTTCACAGAATTTGTTGGAACATCAGAGAGAAAGAATCTTCTCACAGGTGGTCTTATTCTGAAACCAGTTTGATACCCTTGAGAAACAATGCTCTGAATCCACTGATTCTGAACAGAATCTGCCCAAATGTCTTGAAATAATTTCAATCTGCCCCCCACCAGTTGAACTGGATTGAGGGTCACACCTTCATGCAGTCTTGGGGGCTGGCTTTGGTTTCTTATAAGGCTTGGATTTATTCCAACTTGAAGATGGTTTCCAATTGGAGCCAGAGTCTTTAGGGGAAGGAATGGTTTTCTGTTCTCTATTCTGACAAAAGGAACGAAACCAATAAGAAGCTTTAGATTTACCCTTAGACTTTTTATCTTGGGGCAAAAAAACTCCCTTCCTCCCCAGTGATAGTGGAAATAAATGAGAACCAAATAAATTACTACCTGGAAAGATAGAGATAGTAATCTAGATTTAGATACCATGTCAGCATTCTATGATTTAAGCCATAAAGCTCTTCTAGCCAGAATAGCTAAAGACATAGATTTAACATTAATCTTGATGATATCAAAAATAGCATCACAGATAAAATGATTAGCATGTTTAAGCAAACGAACAATGCTAGACAAATCAGGATCTGTTTCCTGATGTGCTATGCTATCCAACCAAAAAGTTGATGCAGCCGCAACATCAGCCATAGAAATGGCAGGCCTGAGAATATAGCCAGAATGTAAATAATCTTTCCTTAGATAAGATTCAATCTTCCTATCTAAAGGATCCTTAAAATAAGTACTATCTTCCTTAGGAATAGTAGTACATTTGGCAAGAGTAGAAATAGCCCCATCAACCTTAGAGACTTTTTCTCAAAACTCCAAATTAGCCACTGGTAAAGGATATAACTTCATAAACCTAAAGGAAGGATTAAAAGAAGCAACAGGCTTAGACCATTCTTTAGCAATTACATCAGAAACGGCATCTGGAACAGGAAAAACCTCAGGAGTAATCACAGAAGGTTTAAAAACAGAATTTAAATGTATACTAGTTTTGTTATCAAGAGGATCAGACTCCTCAATACCCAAAGTAACCAATACTTCTTTCAACAAAGTCCGAATATATTCAACCTTAAAAAGATAAGAAGATTTATCAATGTCAATGTATGAAGTAGGATCTTCTGAAGCAGAGAGATCCACTTCAGAGGAGGATATTTCAGTATGTTGTCGGTCATCACAAATTTCAACAGTTTTATGAGAAGTTTTAAAAGACCTTTTACGTTTATTAGAAGGTGGAATGTCATACATAGCCTTCTGTATTGCATCAGCAATATAATTTTTCATATCAACAGGGATATCATGTACATTAGATGTTGAGGGAACAACAGGTGCTGTACCAATAGAAATACTATCGGCATGCAAAAGCTTATCATGACAGCTGTTACATTATATAGCCGGAGATATAATCTCAGCTTGCATACAACAGATACACTTAACTTTAGTAGAACTGTGTTCAGGCAGCATGGTTCCTACAGTAGCTTCTGAGACAGGATCAGACTGAGACATCTTGAAAAATGTAAAAGAAAAAAATAACATTTAAAAAAAATATCCAATTTCTTCATATAGCAGTTTCAGAAAAGGGAAAAAAATGCATATGCTAAATAAGCAGAAAAGCAAACAGCATAGCCCTCTAAAATATAAAGAGAGCAGGGAGCATAAAGAAAGTGGGGTAATATAACTTAAAAATTATTTGCCAAGTATGACGCACAATGCAAAGTGAATTTTTTTTGGCGCCAAACAATATCCAGAAATGACGCAACTCGTGTCAAAACAAGGGCGACTTTGCGCTAAACATAAGTGTGCTCCTGGAGTATGTGAGTACTCATTTGGATATTTTGTTGTATTTTCATATGTCATCATCAAGATAATACTACACATGAGGCGCCCCTCTGTTGTTTTCTATTTCTCCTAGTTCTTACCTGGATCATCCGGTGAAGAGGAGGCAGCCACCATCAGCTATCAGTTTATTTTATAAAAAAGACATTTTCTTTTCTATTGATTTCAAAAGAGACTTATACAAAGATAACCATATATTGATATATCTCTCATTTAACAAGATAACATTGGTCTGTTTAAATTGGTCTGTTTAAATTGTAAATTGCCTTTGTGGGTTATTACTGACCACCATCTCATTGTATACTATTTTTTGTGCCCCCTCCACTGTGATTTTATTACATATTAGATTCTTAAAAAATATTTGCCAAGTATGACGCACAATGCAAAGTGAAATTTTTTTGGCGCCAAACAACATCCAGAAATGACGCAACTCGTGTCAAAACAAGGGCGATTTTGCGCTAAACAAACTTCAATAAAGGCACAGGAATGACGAAACTTGCGACACTAGAGACGCAAATTTACGCCAAAAATGACGCAATAAATAACAGCATTTTGTGCCCTCGCAAGCCTAGATTTGCGTGCAAATTTAAAGTAAAAAACAAGTCAAATTGGAAAAAAAAGACTAAACCCCAGGTAAGAAAATTTTTAAAAAATAACTTCCTTAAACATGAATCTCATATTGAAACTGTTAGACTGCAAAGGGAAATACACATAGACTTGACTCATGGCAAATATACGTAAATACATATATTTAAAACTTAATATTAATACATAAAGTGCCAAACATAGCTGAGAGTGTCTTAAATAATGATATATACTTACCGAAGACACCCATCCTCATATAGCAGACAGCCAAACTAGTACTGAAAACTATCAGCAGAGGTAATGGTATATAAGAGTATATCGTCGATCTGAAAAGGGAGGTAGGGGATGAATCCCTACGACCGATAACAGAGAACCCTTGAAAAGATTTTCCATGAGTGAAACCATAAAAATCAACAGGCAATACTCTCTTCACGTCCCTCTGACAAACACTGTACTCAGAGAGGAATTGGGCTTCAGAATGCTTAGAAGCGCTTATCATAGAAGAAATCCAAAAAATCAAGCACAAACTTACTTCATCACCTCCATAAGAGGCAAACAGCCAGATTATGAGATTTACGTTATGAAGGGTGCGGTACTTACTTGCACGTTATTGTCACTGCTCACTTACCTACAGCGCTGGTATTACAGGTTTTTATAAACCCGGTGTTAAAAGACAAGAAGTGAGCGTAGAGCAAAATTGTGCTCCATACTGCACTCCGATACCAGCGCTGCATAAGTCAGCGGTGAGCTGGTTGTACATGCTTGTGCACGATTTCCCCATAGACATCAATGGGGATATCCGGCTGATAAAAAAAGTCTAACACCTGCAATCAAGCAGCGTACAGCTCAGTAACGCAGCCTCATTGATTCCTATGGGGAAACACATTTTATGTTTACACCTAACACCCTAACATGAACCCGAGTCTAAACACCCCTAATCTTACACTTATTAACCCCTATAATCTGCCGCCACGACACCGCTGACACCTACATTATACTTATTAACCTCTTAAGGACATATGACAGAATTTTTCCGTCATAAAACAATTGAGCAAACAGAAAGCTGTGTCCTTAAAGGGTTAACCACTAATCTGCCGTTCCGGACATCGCCAACACTATAATAAACATATTAACCCCTAAACCGCCGCACTCCCGCATCACAAACATTAGTTAAATATTATTAACCCCTTATCTGCAGCCCCTAACATCGTCGCCACCTACCTACAATTATTAGCCCCTAATCTGCCGCCCCCAACGTCACTGCCACTATACTATATTTATTAACCCCTAAACCTAAGTCTAACCCTAACCCCCCCTAACTTAAATATAATTAAAATAGATCTAAAGAAAACCTACTATTAATAACTAAATAATACCTATTTAAAACTAAATACTTACCTATAAAATAAACCCTAAGCTAGTAACAATATAACTAAGAGTTACATTGTATCTAGCTTAGGGTTTATTTTTATTTTACAGGCAAGTTTGTATTTATTTTAACTAGGTAGAATAGTTACTAAATAGTTATTAACTATTTACTAACTACCTAGCTAAAATAAATACAAATTTACCTGTAAAATAAAACCTAACCTATGTTACACTAACACCTAACCTTACACTACAATTAAATAAATTACCTAAATTAAATACAATTAACTAAATTAAATACAAATACCTAAGTTACCATCTGGATGAAGACTTTTGCCCGTCTGGAGGATCACTTTTCCCGGCTTGGATGAAGACTTCTCCCGGCTTCGTTGAGGACTTCTTGCCGCTTTGCTGAGGACTTCTCCCGGCTTCATTGAGGATGGATGTCAGCTCTTCAAAACTTTAAGTGGATCTTCAGGGGTTAATGTTAGTTTTTTTTTAAGGGTTTATTGGGTGGGTTTTATTTTTAGGTTAGGGCTTTAGGCTGCAATAGAGCTAAATGCCCTTTTAAGGGCAATGCCCATCCAAATGCCATTTTCAGGGCAATGGGGAGCTTAGGTTTGTTTAGTTAGGGTTTTATTTTGGGGCTTTGGTTGTGTGGGTTGCGGGTTTTACTGTTGGGGGGTTGTTTGTATTTTTTTACAGGTAAAAGAGCTGATTTCTTTCAGGCAATGCCCCACAAAAGGCGCTGTTTTAAGGGCTATTGGTAGTTTAGTTTAGGCTAGGGTTTTTTTATTTTGGGGGGGGGCTTTTTTATTTTGATAGGGCTATTAGATTAGGTGTAATTAGTTTAAATATCTTGTAATTTGTTTTTTATTTTGTGTAATTTAGTGGGGGGATTTTGTAATTTAGGTAATTGTATTTAATTTAGTTAATTGTATTTAATGTAGGTAATTTATTTAATTGTAGTGTAAGGTTAGGTGTTAGTGTTACTTAGGTTAGGTTTTATTTTACAGGTAAATTTGTATTTATTTTAGCTAGGTAGTTAGTAAATAGTTAATAACTATTTAGTAACTATTCTACCTAGTTAAAATAAATACAAACTTCCCTGTAAAATAAAAATAAACCCTAAGCTAGATATAATGTAACTATTAGTTATATTGTAGCTAGCTTAGGGTTTATTTTATAGGTAAGTATTTAGTTTTAAATAGGAATTATTTAGTTATTAATAGTAGGTTTTCTTTAGATTTATTTTAATTATATTTAAGTTAGGGGGTGTTAGGGTTAGTGTTAGACTTAGGTTTAGGGGTTAATAAATATGGTATAGTGGCGGCGATGTTGGGGGTGGCAGATTAGGGGTTAATAAATGTAGGTAGGTGGCGGCAATGTTAGGGACAGCAGATTAGGGGTTAATAATATTTAACTAGTGTTTACGATGCGGGGTGCGGCGGTTTAGGGGTTAATATGTTTATTATAATGGCGGCGATGTCGGGAATGGCAGATTAGGGGTTAATAATTTTATTTTAGTGTTTGCGATGTGGGAGGGCCTTGGTTTAGGGGTTAATAGGTAGTTTATGGGTGTTAGTGTACTTTTTAGCACTTTAGTTATGAGTTTTATGCTACAGATTTGTAGTGTAAAACTCATAACTACTGACTTTAGAATGCGTTACGAATCTTGCGGGATAGGCTGTACTGCTCACTTTTTGGTCAAAAAAAAAAAGCTTGTAATACCGGCGCTATGGAAGTCCACATGAAAATAGACTGTACGCAAATTGCGCAAGTAAATTTGCAGTAAGGCCAAAAAAGTGTGCGGGACATCTGTACCCACAAGACTGGTAATAGCAGCGGTAGTAAAAAAGCAGCGTTATGAGCCTTAACGCAAAACTCATAATCTAGTGAAAGTTTGTAAAACTGAAGTATATGTGTCAGATATCTAGTTAGTAACTAGAGATTATGGATCTCAACTGCAGAAAGGAGAGAGTATAAGAATTGAGTAAAGGTTATTTACCCCTGTTTACTGGTTACAGGAGAGAGTTGGTAAAGCAAGTTAGCACAGAGTCTATTGAATGTGAGCGTCTGTTTGAGATGGAGTACTTTCCTCAGTACAATTTGCAAGTTTAGTGAACAAGTGGATGAACAACTCTGAATGGAGAGTGTTTAAAGAGCGCTCTAGTATTATGTACTGCTCGGGTAGTAATGGAGAGAGAGCGTGTGAGGGAGACGAGCCAGCGCTGCAGAAAGCTGACAGCCTCAGAGGGGTGTGTGACGATTATCCAATGGCGTGCGAGAACACGCTGACAGGCACACGCTGTATGAGAAGCTTAACAGCGCGGCTTCAGTGAGGAAGGTAAGTCGGTGAATAAGTATAAGAATTGCCGGTTGCTGGAAAGCAAGTTTGTTCAGAGTTGTAGAGGTAGTTGAGAGGAGCAAAACTCACTGTGTTTGATAGAGGAGGTTGTCTGTGGAACGGCTTGGTTATACCGGCAATGAGTGGCAGTAATCCTGGGTATCTGTGCAAACGAACTGTAATATAAGTCCATAAGACGATGAATGTATAGGAATAGTAGGTTGATAATACCCAAAAGTATTATAGTTGTAATCCAATGATTAGGTAGAGAATAATCACTTAGCCAGGAGGTTTAGAACATGCTGCTTCACACAACATAGCATGCTGCAAACTAACATTAATTGGCACCTGGAAGGGGGAGGTGTAGGTTTAAGTAAGGCCTGCTTAAAGGTGTACAGACATGCACATAAGAACATGACAGATCCCCCCCTCAAGGAAGCTGCACCGCAGCAGAGGGTCCAGGTTTGTCCGGATTTCTATGGTGGTAACGAGTAATCAGACGAGAAGCATTGAGATTGGTGGAAGGTTCCCAAGAATCCTCCTCAGATGAGTAGCCCTTCCACCTAACCAGATACTGCAACTGCCCATGATGATGTCTGGAATCAAGAATGGACGAAATTTCATATACGTCGTCCACCAGAACCACAGGAGGCTGAGGTTGATTTGAAGATTGTAGCCTGGTTGGAACGTATGGTTTTATCAATGCCACATGAAATGTGGGGTGAACCGGGATCTCTGGAGGAAGAGCTAAGGTTACAGCGTTGTCATTGACGACATTAGTTATCCTGTAGGGACCAATGTATAATTGTGAAAATTTCCGTGAGGGTGTTTTTAGTTTCAGATGTTTGGTTGAAAGCCAAACCATATCCCCTGACCGGTAGAGTGGTGGCTTACTTCTTTTGTAGTCATAGGGCTCCATGTACTAAGCTGTCTGCGAGGTCTTCGTGACTATTTTCGTCTAAATTTCTGCGTGCGGATCAATAACCGTATGTACTATCCCACGAATCCATTGAAAACCTTATATTAAAAAACGGCGAGCGAACTTGCCCGCAAATCTTGAATTCTCGTCTTTTTTGTAGCTAGAAA
>NC_069504.1:429404211-429526711 GCF_027579735.1 Bombina bombina | reverse complement strand
CTCGCAGTCCTTGAGGCATGTTGTGGAGTGTGTAATTCTCTTACTCTCGTGTGGTGGTTTCTAACTGTTACTGGGAGGACCACAACACTCCTCTGTTGCGGAATCTCCTTGGAAGCTTGTGGCAGATGTTTGGCCAAATCCCTGAGGGCTTGGAGGCTTTGAAGATAGATGTAATGGGCAGCCAATCATTGCAGTGTCCAGTCCTCCTCTGTTTCCCTAGGTGCCATGTCTCCAGAAGAAGTGAGGTAGCAATATGTAGACAGCGTCTGGAGAGTGTGATGGATTACAGGGGCTGTCGCCTATTGCTGTCTTTTAGTAGCTCTCAGACCCCAACACCTGTTGGAAAGTGAGGGGAGGGGGGAGGAGGGCAAAAGAAGGGGGGGGGGTCTGCAGCTCTGAGCGTAAGAGGAGAAAAAAGTTGCTATGCCAGGCAGGTGCGGTAGGATTAAGACTAGGGAAAGTCCGGTTGCAGGTCCAGATCTTGTCCTATTGATTTATGTGTATGTGGAATGCCATGCGATGATGGTGTGGAGTAATCCGCCTTAGTAGGTGCGAAGATAGGGCTTAAGATGGCTTGGTTCCTCTGTGGCTCAGAGCCGCTTCATACCGGAGCCTTCTCCCTCTAATCTCTGCCAAATTAGCTGGATCCAGTACCTCTTTATAAGATATATATATATATATATATATATATCTGGTTTCACTGTTAGAGGAACAGGAGGGACAAACAGTAGGTATTAGCTATCCTAAACAGACCAACTTTAAACCATCCTCTAAATATATGCCCCAACTATCTTAATCACCAAGTGTACTCACATCTGTGAGGTGTGTAGAACAGGATGTAGGGAACATTGGCATGATTGATATAGTAAGTGATAATTTACCTTCTTATAAAAAGGAAAGCTCTAAAAAAATCTAATAGGAAAGAAACATAATTTATGTAAGAACTTACCTGATAAATTCATTTCTTTCATATTAACAAGAGTCCATGAGCTAGTGACGTATGGGATATACATTCCTACCAGGAGGGGCAAAGTTTCCCAAACCTTAAAATGCCTATAAATACACCCCTCACCACACCCACAAATCAGTTTAACGAATAGCCAAGAAGTGGGGTGATAAGAAAAAAAGTGCGAAGCATATAAAATAAGGAATTGGAATAATTGTGCTTTATACAAAAAAATCATAACCACCACAAAAAAGGGTGGGCCTCATGGACTCTTGTTAATATGAAAGAAATGAATTTATCAGGTAAGTTCTTACATAAATTATGTTTTCTTTCATGTAATTAACAAGAGTCCATGAGCTAGTGACGTATGGGATAATGAATACCCAAGATGTGGATCTTTCCACACAAGAGTCACTAGAGAGGGAGGGATAAAATAAAGACAGCCAATTCCTGCTTAAAATAATCCACACCCAAAATAAGGTTTAATGAAAAACATAAGCAGAAGATTCAAACCGAAACCACTGCCTGAAGTACCTTTCTACCAAAAACTGCTTCAGAAGAAGAGAATACATCAAAATGGTAGAATTTAGTAAAAGTATGCAAAGAGGACCAAGTCGCTGCTTTGCAAATCTGATCAACTGAAGCTTCATTCCTAAACGCCCAGGAAGTAGAAACTGACCTAGTAGAATGAGCTGTAATCCGCTGAGGCGGAGTCTTACCCGATTTAACATAGGCAAGATGAATGAAAGATTTCAACCAGGATGCCAAAGAAATGGCAGAAGCTTTCTGGCCTTTTCTAGAACCAGAAAAGATGACAAATAGACTAGAAGTCTTTCGGAAAGATTTAGTAGCTTCAACATAATATTTCAAAGCTCTAACAACATCCAAAGAATGTAACGATTTTTCCTTAGAATTCTTAGGATTAGGACATAATGAAGGAACCACGATTTCTCTACTAATGTTGTTGGAATTCACAACCTTAGGTAAAAATTCAAAAGAAGTTCGCAACACCGCCTTATCCTGATGAAAAATCAGAAAAGGAGACTCACAAGAAAGAGCAGATAATTCAGAAACTCTTCTGGCAGAAGAGATGGCCAAAAGGAACAAAACTTTCGAAGAAAGCAATTTAATGTCCAATGAATGCATAGGTTCAAACGGAGGAGCTTGAAGAGCTCCCAGAACCAAATTCAAACTCCATGGAGGAGAAATTGACTTAATGACAGGTTTTATACGAACCAAAGCTTGTACAAAACAATGAATATCAGGAAGAATAGCAATCTTTCTGTGAAAAAGAACAGAAAGAGCAGAGATTTGTCCTTTCAAGGAACTTGCGGACAAACCCTTATCTAAACCATCCTGAAGAAATTGTAATATTCTCGGAATTCTAAAAGAATACCAAGAAAAATGATGAGTAAGACACCAAGAAATATAAGTCTTCCAGACTCTATAATATATCTCTCTAGATACAGATTTACGAGCCTGTAACATAGTATCAATCACAGAGTCAGAGAAACCTCTTTGACTAAGAATCAAGCGTTCAATCTCCATACCTTTAAATTTAAGGATTTCAGATCCGGATGGAAAAAAGGACCTTGCGACAGAAGGTCTGGTCTTAACGGAAGAGTCCATGGTTGGCAAGATGCCATCCGGACAAGATCCGCATACCAAAACCTGTGAGGCCATGCCGGAGCTAATAGCAGAACAAACGAGCATTCCCTCAGAATCTTGGAGATTACTCTTGGAAGAAGAACTAGAGGCGGAAAGATATAGGCAGGATGATACTTCCAAGGAAGTGATAATGCATCCACTGCCTCCGCCTGAGGATCCCGGGATCTGGACAGATACCTGGGAAGTTTCTTGTTTAGATGAGAGGCCATCAGATCTATCTCTGGAAGCCCCCACATTTGAACAATCTGAAGAAATACCTCTGGGTGAAGAGACCATTCGCCCGGATGCAACGTTTGGCGACTGAGATAATCCGCTTCCCAATTGTCTACACCTGGGATATGAACCGCAGAGATTAGACAGGAGCTGGATTCCGCCCAAACCAAAATTCGAGATACTTCTTTCATAGCCAGAGGACTGTGAGTCCCTCCTTGATGATTGATGTATGCCACAGTTGTGACATTGTCTGTCTGAAAACAAATGAACGATTCTCTCTTCAGAAGAGGCCAAAACTGAAGAGCTCTGAAAATTGCACGGAGTTCCAAAATATTGATCGGTAATCTCACCTCCTGAGATTCCCAAACTCCCTGTGCCGTCAGAGATCCCCACACAGCTCCCCAACCTGTGAGACTTGCATCTGTTGAAATTACAGTCCAGGTCGGAAGAACAAAAGAAGCCCCCTGAATTAAACGATGGTGATCTGTCCACCATGTTAGAGAGTGTCGAACAATCGGTTTTAAAGATATTAATTGATATATCTTCGTGTAATCCCTGCACCATTGGTTCAGCATACAGAGCTGAAGAGGTCGCATGTGAAAACGAGCAAAGGGGATCGCGTCCGATGCAGCAGTCATAAGACCTAGAATTTCCATGCATAAGGCTACCGAAGGGAATGATTGAGACTGAAGGTTTCGACAAGCTGTAATCAATTTTAGACGTCTCTTGTCTGTGAAAGACAGAGTCATGGACACTGAATCTATCTGGAAACCCAGAAAGGTTACCCTTGTTTGAGGAATCAAAGAACTTTTTGGTAAATTGATCCTCCAACCATGATCTTGAAGAAACAACACAAGTCGATTCGTATGAGACTCTGCTAAATGTAAAGACTGAGCAAGTACCAAGATATCGTCCAAATAAGGAAATACCACAATACCCTGTTCTCTGATTACAGACAGAAGGGCACCGAGAATCTTTGTGAAAATTCTTGAAGCTGTAGCAAGGCCAAACGGTAGAGCCACAAATTGGTAATGCTTGTCTAGAAAAGAGAATCTCAGGAACTGAAAATGATCTGGATGAATCGGAATATGCAGATATGCATCCTGTAAATCTATTGTGGACATATAATTCCCTTGCTGAACAAAAGGCAATATAGTCCTTACAGTTACCATCTTGAACGTTGGTATCCTTACATAACGATTCAATAATTTTAGATCCAGAACTGGTCTGAAGGAATTCTCCTTCTTTGGTACAATGAAGAGATTTGAATAAAACCCCATCCCCTGTTCCAGAACTGGAACTGGCATAATTACTCCAGCCAACTCTAGATCTGAAACACAATTCAGAAATGCTTGAGCTTTCACTGGATTTACTGGGACACGGGAAAGAAAAAATCTCTTTGCAGGAGGTCTCATCTTGAAACCAATTCTGTACCCTTCTGAAACAATGTTCTGAATCCAAAGATTGTGAACAGAATTGATCCAAATTTCTTTGAAAAAACGTAACCTGCCCCCTACCAGCTGAACTGGAATGAGGGCTGTACCTTCATGTGAACTTAGAAGCAGGCTTTGCCTTTCTAGCAGGCTTGGATTTATTCCAGACTGGAGATGGTTTCCAAACTGAAACTGCTCCTAAGGACGAAGGATCAGGCTTTTGTTCTTTGTTGAAACGAAAGGAACGAAAACGATTGTTAGCCCTGTTTTTACCTTTAGATTTTTTATCCTGTGGTAAAAAAGTTCCTTTCCCACCAGTAACAGTTGAAATAATAGAATCCAACTGAGAACCAAATAATTTGTTTCCCTGGAAAGAAATGGAAAGTAGAGTTGATTTAGAAGCCATATCAGCATTCCAAGTCTTAAGCCATAAAGCTCTTCTGGCTAAGATAGCCAGAGACATAAACCTAACATCAACTCTAATAATATCAAAAATGGCATCACAGATAAAATTATTAGCATGCTGGAGAAGAATAATAATATCATGAGAATCACGATCTGCTACTTGTTGCGCTAGGGTTTCCAACCAAAAAGTTGAAGCTGCAGCAACATCAGCCAATGATATAGCAGGTCTAAGAAGATTACCTGAACACAGATAAGCTTTTCTTAGAAAAGATTCAATTTTTCTATCTAAAGGATCCTTAAACGAGGTACCATCTGACGTAGGAATGGTAGTACGTTTAGCAAGAGTAGAAATAGCCACATCAACTTTAGGGATTTTGTCCCAAAATTCTAACCTGTCAGGCGGAACAGGATATAATTGCTTAAAACGTTTAGAAGGAGTAAATGAATTACCCAATTTATCCCATTCTTTGGAAATCACTGCAGAAATAGCATTAGGAACAGGAAAAACTTCTGGAATAACCACAGGAGCTTTAAAAACCTTATCCAAACGTATAGAATTAGTATCAAGAGGACTAGAATCCTCTATTTCTAAAGCAATTAGTACTTCTTTAAGTAAAGAGCGAATAAATTCCATCTTAAATAAATATGAAGATTTATCAGCATCAATCTCTGAGATAGAATCCTCTGAACTAGAAGAGTCCAAAGAATCAGAATGATGGTGTTCATTTAAAAATTCATCTGTAGAGAGAGAAGATTTAAAAGACTTTTTACGTTTACTAGAAGGAGAAATAACAGACAAAGCCTTCTTTATGGATTCAGAAACAAAATCTCTTATGTTATCAGGAACATTCTGCACCTTAGATGTTGAGGGAACTGCAACAGGCAATGGTACATTACTAAAGGAAATATTATCTGCTTTAACAAGTTTGTCATGACAATTATTACAAACAACAGCTGGAGGAATAGCTACCAAAAATTTACAGCAGATACACTTAGCTTTGGTAGATCCAGCAGGCAGTGATTTTCCTGTAGTATCTTCTGGCTCAGATGCAACGTGAGACATCTTGCAATATGTAAGAGAAAAAACAACATATAAAGCAAAATAGATCAAATTCCTTATAAGACAGTTTCAGGAATGGGAAAGAATGCCAAATATCAAGCTTCTAGCAACCAGAAGCAAATGAAAAATGAGACTGAAATAATGTGGAGACAAAAGCGACGCCCATATTTTTTAGCGCCAAATAAGACGCCCACATTATTTGGCGCCTAAATGCTTTTGGCGCCAAAAATGACGCCACATCCGGAACGCCGACATTTTTGGCGCAAAATAACGTCAAAAAATGACGTAACTTCCGGCGACACGTATGACGCCGGAAACGGAAAAGAATTTTTGCGCCAAAAAAGTCCGCGCCAAGAATGACGCAATAAAATGAAGCATTTTCAGCCCCCGCGAGCCTAACAGCCCACAGGGAAAAAAGTCAAATTTTTGAGAAAAATATGATAAATCAATGCATAATCCCAAATATGAAACTGACTGTCTGAAAATAAGGAAAGTTGAACATTCTGAGTCAAGGCAAATAAATGTTTGAATACATATATTTAGAACTTTATAAAATAAAGTGCCCAACCATAGCTTAGAGTGTCACAGAAAATAAGACTTACTTACCCCAGGACACTCATCTACATGTTTGTAGAAAGCCAAACCAGTACTGAAACGAGAATCAGTAGAGGTAATGGTAAATATAAGAGTATATCGTCGATCTGAAAAGGGAGGTAAGAGATGAATCTCTACGACCGATAACAGAGAACCTTATGAAATAGACCCCGTAGAAGGAGATCACTGCATTCAATAGGCAATACTCTCTTCACATCCCTCTGACATTCACTGCACGCTGAGAGGAAAACCGGGCTCCAACTTGCTGCGGAGCGCATATCAACGTAGAATCTAGCACAAACTTACTTCACCACCTCCCTTGGAGGCAAAGTTTGTAAAAACTGATTTGTGGGTGTGGTGAGGGGTGTATTTATAGGCATTTTAAGGTTTGGGAAACTTTGCCCCTCCTGGTAGGAATGTATATCCCATACGTCACTAGCTCATGGACTCTTGTTAATTACATGAAAGAAAAGATATTCAGATTAAACCCTCGGATAAGGGAGGGAACATTGTGATCCTTGATCAAGCGGATTACATGAAGGAAGTATTAAGACAACTGCACACAAAAGAACAGTATGAAGAGGTCTCCAGACGTACTTATGAAAGATCTTGTGATGAGCTCTTCCTCATCTTAAATAATGCAAGAGATCAGGGAAATATCACCAAAAAACTATTTGATTTTCTTGTAAATCCATATCCCATTGAACCCACATTCTACTGCATACCAAAATTGCACAAGAGCATGAAGAATCCCCCAGGACGCCCCATAGTGTCTGGCATGGGTGGATCCACGGAAGGGGTTAGTAGATACATTGATTTCTATCTACGACCTTTCCTCACTGAATTGTCCTCTTATGTGCAGGATACTGGGGACGTCCTGAGAAGACTGGATAAACTAACAATTGATTCAGATATGCTCCTTCTCACACTGGATGTGGAGTCACTGTACTCCCGATCCCACATAATGTGGGCTTGAGTGCAGCAAAACGCTTCTTAATGCTGCTGGACCAATGGGTGGAGGCGCATGTTGCCCTATGGCTGAGATTTGTGGATGATATTCTGGTGCTGTGGAAAGGTGATATTAAGTCAGCGGGTAAATTCGTAGAAAAGCTCAATAGCAATAACAGAAATCTTTATCTGACTTATCAGATTAATCACAAGGAGGCTACATTTCTTGATTTGAAGATCACCATAAACAATGGTATGTTACAAACCAAAGTTTATCGTAAAGAGACAGCCACCAATAGTCTGCTGCACGCATCTAGTCATCACCTAGAAGCTCTTAAAAATGGGATACCAGTAGGACAGTTTTTAAGATTAAAAAAAAAGGTGTTGCTCCACTGAGGCAGA
Source organism: Bombina bombina (assembly GCF_027579735.1). Taxonomy (NCBI): domain Eukaryota; kingdom Metazoa; phylum Chordata; class Amphibia; order Anura; family Bombinatoridae; genus Bombina; species Bombina bombina. The sequence goes on along the minus strand of NC_069504.1, from coordinate 429,519,042 downwards.
TTTTGAGGAATAGGCAGCAGAAATGGCAAAAAGGTTTTTACAAAGGGGATATTCAAGAAGGCAAATATGCAAAGGCTGGACAAGGGCCAGGCATACACCAAGAAGTCAGCATTTGTATAGAAACAGTGAATCACAGACTCAAAAGAATCAAATTGGATTAATCACAAGATATAATTCCCAGTGGAATACACTACGGGGTATACTTAATAGACACTGGCATATATTGTCCAGTGACAGCACTGTGGCAAGATACATATCTGAATACCCAGTTATGACTGCCAAAAGGGCTCCAAGTATAAAAGACAGGCTGGTGCACAGTGAATTTCAGAAGGAAATTCCCACAAATTGGCTAACTAAATCACAAGTAGTGAAAGGCTGTCAACCTTGTGGCCGTTGTGTGTATTGCAAATTTATTGAAAAATCATCCAATTTTTGCACTGAATATTTAGATAAGACCTACTATATAAATGAACGAAGTGTATGTAATACTAAGAATGTGATTTACCAGTTACATTGCTTGTGTCCCAAATTCTATGTTGGGAAGACGACATGTGAACTGAAAAACAGAGTTAGGGAGCATAGGGACAGTATTAAGGATAATGACCAAGACAGCCCGGTGGCTAGACACTTCCAAATGCTCCATAACTCTGACTTCACCCAACAAAAAGTGCTAGGAATTGAACATATTAGGCCTAAGAGGAGAAGGGGTAATATTGATCAAATATTACTCCAGCATGAGTCACGCTGGATGTACAGACTTAATAAATTGTCCCCCATTAGCCTCAATAAAAAAATATAATATGCCTGCTTTTTGTGAATCCTTGGTTTAAACATGAAGAATAATGTAAAGTATGCATACAAGATTTGTGGAATATATGATATGCGGCATTAGGTACGCAAATACCCATACTTATTTTGGTTTTAAATGTGTATAATACCAATATGCTGTTATCATGAATGTAAATAGTTAGGCCACGTATTGGTGTCACCTCTTAAGTGCTTTATAATGTATATAAAGGTATAACATGGATTACCAGATAAAGGTTATTGAATGGTGTTGGGTCCCTTTAAGATATAGTAACATGGGATGTGTAACAATGTAACATAATTGGTATTTAAACACCACAAGTAGTGGTGACATCATACATCTGACGAAGCCTCAAGTCCAACCCAGAAAGGGGAGGGGCGAAACGCATAATGTTTGGATGGTAACTTTGCAGTGTGGAGAACGCCATCAGCTGAAGCGGCTCTGATTGTTCCTGTTCACAACATCCACCTCTACTTAAGTTTAGCAAGTGAAGACCCGCATCGGCATCACAGGAATATAGGATCATAGAGGTAAATTGCAGTATGGCATCCACCCCATGAATCAAGGAAGGTGAAGGTAAGCCGTGCAGTTTAAGTCTTGCAACCGGCATCACCTCATTAGCATTGTGTTTTGATTACGCTGTCCAGCTGGAAATTCTTTTTCAGTCCTGCTTTATTCGTAGGAGACCGGACGTACATCTTGCTACCGGAGCGTGTATTTACACTCAAGTGCCCAGATTGTAGCAGAGTAAAGGGACGGTACCTGTTCTAGTTTACCAGAGCGTGTTTATTACACTAAGAGCCCGTATTACCACACAGACTGTTGGCCTGCATGTAGGGGATATGGTGGATATCTATGATATTGTGATGTACTATCATCTGGTTTACAATTTATCTGGTATATAACATTGTGAATTTAGTGAAGGCAGACACGGTGTCTTTACCACCTCTTTAATAAACGCTTGGTTTAATGTGTGATCCTGTGCAACCTTGTCTTTCTTTGGTTCATATATTACCCTATATAGAACTCTATCTTTCTAAGTGCTAAATATATATACACATATACACACACACACACACACATATATATATACCATTTTGTTTCTCTCATCTTGTCCTTCCCATCACCCAACCATTTCCATGTATTAATCCTTCTCCCACTGTGTAATTAGTTCTTACACAGTTAATTTTTCTCCCTGGTCCTTATCCCCTGGACCGGCCACCGTATTTTACGGATTTTATCTGTATTTTCCTTCTAGCCTCCCCATCTGTACTATACAGACTGACTATAGTGAGTATTGACGTTTAGTGCTTCTACGCCCCCTGTCCACTCTGCGCATACCCCCGAGATTTGATCACTATTATTTGAAGATCGGGACGTTATTATATATGTTTTTATATATATTTTTTTTCCCTTTTTCCATACTGTTACATACTGCCATTCCACTTTCTAGTTAGTCATTTAGGATTTTGTTATGTATATGAATTTATTCCTCGTATGTAACGCAGCTAGTCACGCCCATCTTGACATTATGTTACGTCACTGCTTGTCAATCACGCCCCCTGTTTACACACCAGCCATATGCGATTGGCTGACCACCGCACACCCACTATTACAATGTCTCATTCCTCCCTCTATACTTAGGATCCAGATCGCTACTTTCTTTGATAGTCTTGCCCACTATGAACCACGCTATGTTCTAGACTGTGATTCATGCCTCTGTTATTGTATTAGTCAAACGCGATTGGCTGATCACGCTCCACTCCCCTAGTCTCCCGGATCCAAGCCTTCCTGTCTTCCTTTAACACCCGATCGTAATTTTTAATGATACTTGTGATGGCTTATCTTGCACCACTGCAATTTTAGTTATCTTGCAGTCTTTTCTTATATTGTCATTTTGTAGTTAGGTCTCCTATTGATTTAATCTGATGTGTACTCCATATGCAGCGTAGTTAGTTACGCCCCCCTCTGACACCATTGCACTTACTAAACCAACATAACAATGTCATTCATGCTATATAGGCATTTTACTAATAATGTTATTTTAAACTTCTGTTGACAATAGTTTTTTAGTCAATGGCCATACATATAAACTATCAATCATGAAAGTCCAGCTCACACTGTTATTGGATGGGTGCACGCTATCGCTAGGCACTGTACAGCCCAGCAATCAAATTCCAAAACAAAAAAGTGAATAGCAGCACTCCAATAGAATTTTCCAATTTTTTATTGCATATCCATGAGTACAAAAAGATAGCAACGTTTCGGACTACATGTCCATCATGCCACATGTAGTCCGAAACGTTGCTATCTTTTTGTACTCCTGGATATGCAATAAAAAATTGGAAAATTCTATTGGAGTGCTGCCATACATATAAACTATACCAACACTGCAGATTAGAAACAGCTTATTGCCCAAGATTGGCCTATACCATTCAGTCTCTGCCTTGGGGTTCAGCGTAGTACTACATACTTTTGCACAGTTAAACTAAATTATGTTATGCTCTATAATACATTATTTGAATATATGTATATCAATAATATGTTGTTTCTGGCAAGTGATTGTTTGCATGACCTATATTATTGTACACTTAATGTATTTTTTTTAATTAATTTTTGTATTACTGACTTCACTATTTGTATATTGGCCCCATTAGGGGCGTGTGAATTTTTTCTGATCATTGATTGGTTCTTATTTATTTTAAATATGGCAGCTTAGAGAAATGTTTGTATAGCCTGATGAAACAGTGTGTTACAGTGAGAAACGCGTTGCTGTTTTTATTGTTATTAAACTTTTATACATTTTTAACTCTCTATCTGCTGCCGCCTACACTTTTTCTTTTTTGAGCTTTGGCCTGATATATCCATTTGGCACCTTCCGAAGCATCTCGTCAGACTCCCTGTTGGATTGATGGTGCTCTTACCCACACCTACTATATTTCTTGGGTATCCCTGGACACTCCCTGGTGAGACGAGCACTTCCATCGGTGAAATCTATCTATTGTGGTCTACCGGACGACGTGTGGTTCCGGACTTCTGTTACTGCATTCTTATGTGCGCCATAACTTGTGAGTAGGATTCCTTTGTTCATACTGTTGCTTTGTTTTTATCTCATATGATCTGCACCATGTGGCGCCCTCTATTCTTTTTTAGATATATATATATATATATATATATATATATATAGATACATACATACAGTATATACATACATATACATACATACTATATTTATATATGTTGTGTAATAAATTACTACATGGGTTATAGAAGTCAATCATACGTTACCTCCCGTTCCTTCTCTTTCAGTTCTGATTCGGTTTCCTTGACTTTGCTCACAAACATCTGTCGCATTTCCTCTTCTTTTCGCTGCAAGTCACTCAGGAATTCTTTCCTTTTAGTTTCATAGGTTTCTTGAAGGCTGAAGGTGTAAATTATTATAAACATTTATTTTGTTCATGAGAGAAGATGGTTTAAAAATAAACGTTCCAACTGAGTAAGGGGGTGGGATGTTTAAGAAAATGCAGGTACTGGATGGATAGGCTGAGTTAAAGGTAAACGCAAGAAACATTATTTGGCTTAAGGTGCAGGAACATTATTATTATACAGCAGCATAGATTAGGCACAGCGTAAAAGTAGTTCTACAGAGTTTTAAAATAAATGGAGTTATTAGCAGGGAAAATGGCTGTAAGCATGCGCATCTGGCTCACACTTGTCCAGCAGACAGCCCATAAAGAGGAAACGTCACTGCCAACACCAATGGAATCCCAAGCTAAATAATGAGTGCAGTTGGTCAGAATGCAAACATTATTGCAACTTGATATGGGGGCATTCCAAGTACCATGCATGAGGGACTAGTTTATATAAAATAAAAAATGACACACACAGAGTATATATATATTTATAGTTTTTTTTTTAACAGTATGGATTTCTTGCATCTCATTTTGTCGTCATTAAATGGTTATTTTTCTGCAAAAATGACATGCTCTAATTTGTTAGATTTTAGCACTAAGGACCCTGCAAGTCTAGGTGTTTGTGCTAAAATGACATGCTCTAATTTGTTAGATTTTAGCACTAAGGACCCTGCAAGTCTAGGTGTTTGTGCTAAAATGACATGCTCTAATTTGTTAGATTTTAGCACTAAGGACCCTGCAAGTCTAGGTGTTTGTGCTAAAATGACATGCTCTAATTTGTTAGATTTTAGCACTAAGGACCCTGCAAGTCTAGGTGTTTGTGCTAAAATGACATGCTCTAATTTGTTAGATTTTAGCACTAAGGACCCTGCAAGTCTAGGTGTTTGTGCTAAAATGACATGCTCTAACAAATAAAAGAACGTCACTTTTGCACTATTATATAGGCCCTTTAAAGTATTTTTTTGTTTCAGAATATCATCTATTTAACTTACACTAAAAAAGAGAGAGAGATTCATAGTGCAGCGTATTTTTTAAATTTCTTTTATCAATACATTAAATAACAAATGTCCTATTAGGATAATAGTCACAAAACTACTGACCCAAGTGTAATCACCGCACCCAGATAAAGTTGACAATACATGAGAGAAAAAAAGAGAAACAATGAAAGATAGAGGATATTGAGAGCCTAGGTCTATAGTGGCTGATAACGGATTTGTGCAACAATTCCACTTAGTGAGTATTTTTTTTAAAAAGGACTACTTTTATTAAATGACCTAATAGAAGGTTTTACAAATACATTACACCCTTCTTTTTAATGCAGGGGTTGTGGGGCAAAGGATATTCTGGCTAACTCTAATAGATTTGAGGGCGAATGGACATTATATACCCGGTACATTCATTTGTTTCTAAAGAACATTTAAAGGTTTTTTTATTAATAATTTACAGGTTATTAATGCACTATTAATATCAGATATAGTCTTAAGCAGTTTTGCACAACTGTATTCTATTTTGAGATATACCTGAGAATGTACTTAAAGGGACATGCAACCCAAAACGTTTATTTCATGATTCAGACTCAGCATACAATTTAAAATAACTTTACCAATTTGCTTCTATTAGCTTATTTTGCTCTTTCTATCCTTTGTTGAAACACATAATTGGGTAGGCTCAGGAGCTACCTGCTGATTAGTGGCTGCATATATATGCCTCTTGTCATTGGCTTACTGATGTGGTCAGCAAGTTCCCAGTAGTGCATTGCTGCACCTTCAATAAAGGATACCAAAAGAATGAAGCAGACAAGCTCTATCTGAATCGGGAAAGAAAATCATTGAGTTTCATGTCCCTTTAACAGAAGGGAACCGTAAGTACAGCCAACCTACCTGAAGGGCTGGTTGTAAGGATCTGTGTCTTTAAAGCCCATCTCTTCCAGCTTGCACCGTCTGTACAGCTCATAGTGCCGAGTGTGCGTTTGTTCTCGGAGATCCTCCATATTGACCCGGATTAGCATCTCGCGTAGTTTCACAAAATCACAGTGGCTTTCATTTTCAACTAGATTTCATCAGGCAAAAGAATAAGAAGGAATGTTTTACAGATGTCTCTCCCCTTTTTTCCTCATATTTATTAATATTCCCTGAAATGAAGGACAAACCTTGTACAACTCCCCAAGGGTACTGTCTTGCTCGCACTAGTTTATTTCCCACCTTCACCTCTTCAGTGCTCCCAACAACAGCGAATGGAAGATGAGCCTGTAACAAAATCACACACAATTAGATTGTGAGTAGCAATGTTTATTCTATGGCTCAGCAGTTTATTCTACTTGGAAAATAAATAGTAAATCCATATAAATTTTTCTGGGGTGGGGGGGGGGGAGCAGCAGCATTCATTTTTATTTATTTAAATGAAACGTTAATGATACCGATAGATCATGCAATTCAAAGCAACTTTCCAATTTACGTCTATTACCAAATTTGCTTTGTTCTCTTGGTATCCTTTGTTGACAAACATACCTACTGTAGGTAGCCAAGTAGTGCATTGTTGCTCATTTAACAAAGGATACCAAGACAATGAAGCAAATTTGATAATAGAAGTAAATTGGAAAGTTGCTTAAAATGGCATGCTCTATGTAAATCATGAAAAAAAATGTGTAGTTTCATGTCCGTTTAAAGGGACATTAAAGGGACAGTGTACACCAATTTTCATATAACTGCATGTAATAGACACTACTATAAAGAAGAATATGCAGATACTGATCTAAAAATCCATTATAAAACCATTTTAAAAAGCTCCCAGTTTAGTAATGTTGATAAAGCTAGGCTGGAACACCAAGTGAAAGGGACTGGGAAAGCAGGAAAAGCAGACACTAACCCTTCCCTGCATATGAAAAAAGACAGATTATACAGACAATAGCACCAGGAATCTATATACCTGGGTCTACATCTGATACTTTGGGGCTTGGTTAGGAGGCTGAAAATCAGCACAATTTTATTAAAAAAATAAGCAAAATTATACATTTGTTACAAAAACACTCCCAGATAGGCTATATAAATGTATCATCTACAAACCTTTATGCAAATAAAAATCTAGTTTGCCTTACAACAATCAGGTAGATAATTAGCTGACTCTAGCAGTAGGAGAACATTCAGCCTTCTGGGAAGCATTTCTACCTAATCCTATAGTCATCGGTCACAACCACCAGCACTACTATAGAGAGTGTGTGAGAGAAAAAGGCCACATACAGGACTGAGACGCATTGGCTGATAGTATTGTGCTTTGTGCTCATGCTACTAACTTTTATTTGGCATTTGGCCATTTATTATTTGTACAATATTGCACTATTTATTTTTATAGGTCCCTAAACATGAGGACTGAAGTATATCAGTTGGATTTATTCACAATAATAACTGACGCTATCACACTGGAATTTAATACTTCGGAATCACTAACACAGAATATCATTTTTCAGTGTACATTTTTTGATTTGTTAGACTATATATATATATATATATATATATATATATATATATATATATATATATATATATATTTGTTGCATTATACTACCTGCTAAGTTCTGAATTACTTGTTTTAATAAATACTATACATTTATGTACTAATACTTATATTTATGTATCTACAATTTAGATTCCACCCTTTGATATAGAGAAATATTGTCAGTCAGCTGTACCATTCTATGACTGTAATTGTCTAGAAAGTTAAATAGGTTTCCTCAACACAAGTTCTTGAGCAGCCCTATCAACTTTATCTTCTACAGCTATTGGTTTCCATCCTGTAAATCTGGCCCGTCGGTGCTAGTTCAGGAGAGGAGTTCACAAGCTGTCATCTATAGGATGAGGTGGTGTCTATGTGGTTTCACATTAATGCTGCCTTATGCCCCTTATTTATGCCGTATGTTGCCGCAGGCAGCTGCATTTGGCTTTTTTCTGCGCCAACTTATTTGTGTAATAATGCAACACACAAATATCTGTGCAAATCCAGATATGTGTGTGCTGCACTATTACACAAATAAATGTAATTGACTAAAATAGCTGAATGCTGCTACCCAACGAAATTCTGCCCATTCCGAATGTCTAGCGGATTAGGTGATGTATATGTACTCTCCGGCCCCCTTTTCTATTGAGATTTAGAATTACGGGGATGTTAACATTTTGGATTTTTATCGTGAATGTCAAGCTACTGTTAGTAAAAGATGCACTACTTTTTCTTTTTTTTTTTTTTTTAACGTGTTTTTTTATTTGCACAGTATTTTCCATTTTAAAATATAAAAAAGCCCAATTTATGCTCATAAGGACTAAATTGCTCATGGATTTTACATAACAACATCCCTTATTTTGCCCTATATACATTTTACTGCAAACTGAAGGCTCCTCTATACAAAATATTCTGGTTGTTTTAACTTTTAATTGGAAATATGTTGTCCATGCTTTTATTCTTCAGATAATAAACCACTGTACAATACCAAACATTTCCACAAGATGGCACATGTGTGATATAAAAACAAGTAAAAGCTGGATACAGGAAGAGTGTGTCAGATTACATTTGTTTGCTTATCCACCTAATCATGGAGATGAGCAAATTAGTTACAAGATGCCAATAAGTGCAGTCAAGATACTGAAACTATAAAAATCATCTAAGCTATTTTCTCCTGTAAAGAGATCTGCAGGGAACATTTCTTCTTTTCCACATTTAAAGTTTACATAAAGATCCGGAAATGCACAAACACAGCAGCAGGTACACTGTCAGTAGGTCCTGGGTTGTACATATACTCACATTCATCACTGAGTTGATTTCTGCTACAGCATCATCATCTGTAGGGAACTGGTAGATCTGTACTCCATTGCTGACCAATTCACTCATAATTTTAATTTTGAACTTGTGGAGCTCACTTTTTGAGACTGTGTCAGCTTTGGCGATTATTGGAATGATGTTCACCTGCAGAACAGACAAGTCACAATGTAAATTGTCATCCAACCACAGCATAACATATTTAGTTGTAATTCAGTGTCTAGTTTTGTTCTTATTTATTTAATAGCTACAGACATTCTATGTAACTTATACACATGGTCGATGCCGGTAAGGGGCAGAACAGTTCACTCTTAAACAGACATAAACCCCCCAAATTACCTTTCATGATTCAGATAGAACATACAATTGTTAACAACTTTACAATTTGCTTCTATTATCTAAGTTGCTTCATTATCTTGTTTCCTTTGTTGAAGGAGCAATAAAGCACTACTGGGAGCTAGCTCAACACATTAGGTGAGACAATGGCAAGAGGGATATAAGTGCAGCCACCGATCAGCATCTAGCTCCCAGTAGTGCATTGCTGCTCATGAGCCTACTCAGGGTTTTTTTTTTTTTTTTTTTAAATGAACAAATTTGATACTAGAAGTAAATTGATAAGTTGTATAAAATTGCATCTTATATATAATTCATGAAAGAAAAATGTGTTTTATCTTCCTATAAAGTATACAAAAAAGTTATAGATCCCCAATAGGACCACAAGGCAAAAAAAAAAAATACCAAGAAAAGTAAGTGTCAAATCATCAACCTGGATATTCAAAGACTATAAACTTGGGTTAAAGGGACACTGAACCCAAATGTTTTCTTTTGTGATTCAGAGAGAGCATACAATTTTAAGCAACTTTCTAATTTACTCCTATTATCAATTTTTCTTCGTTCTCTTGCTATCTTTATTTAAAAAGCAGGAATGTGATGCATAGGAGCCGGCCCATTTTTGGTTGATAACCTGGGTTATGCTTGCTTATTGGTGGTTAGATGTAAGCCTCCAATAAGCAAGCGCTATCCATGGTGCTGAACCTAGCTGTCCCAGCTGGTATCCTGGTAGCCCAATCCGGCCTTGGTTAAAGTGTAGAGAAGAATGACCCACTGCCTAGTGTTTCCTTTCACAAGCCCTTCAATAAATAATTGTTGTTGCCCTGTATTATATGTGGCTATTACTCCTGTAAACACCAGGCTTTCCTGACCACACTTCACTAGTGAGACCTAAGTTACTTTTTAAGAATTAATCTTATGAGATGCCCTCATTTTATATGAGCTGGCCCTAAAAAAAAAAACAAGGATGAAAAACAATTTTAATAATTTAATAATGGTTTATATAATAAAGCATGATGTGGAATGGACCTTTCATATTCCATATAGAGAACAAACCTTGGCTGACAGCTCTGTACTAAACCTACTCTTTGTTTACAAAGTACAGTAGCAGACCATGGGGTCATGGTAGAATAGCTTTTTGCATCTGGAGGCATTGGAACAGCGCTGTGTACTTGAAAAAGTAACTGAGTTATTAAGTAACTAGATCTGCATATTTAATGCAAGTGGAGCGAGTTTTTTTTTGTTTTTTTTAAGTATTGCCAGAAATACAAGGGCACTAAATTCTAAATAACATTTTTTCTTATCAATACAGACTGCCTATCTACCTTTATATTCATTGTACAAAGTAACTTTTCTATACGGCATTAGCATTCTATGCTTCATACACAAAAATTATCTTCTGCATATCCAACATCTGAAATTGAAAACTGGTATAGCAGAAGAGGAGATTAGCTATATAGTGTAAAGGATGAGCTCAGAAACTATAAATAAAATCACATACGTTAGACACAATCATACACTAGATCTAAACAGAATCAAATACAAATAAATTAAAGGGACACTGTACTATAAAATGTGTCTCACCTTAAAAAGTTCCAAATGACTTTACCTACTGCAGATTAATGTACATGAAATAGTTCTTCATGTTTATTTATGCATTTGAATTTTTGCTCATTAAAAGCATCATCTGTTATTCTCAATGATTTAGACTACAGTTAAAGCAGACCTACTAATGCTATCTATGCCTAAAATAGTTAGGTACTGAAATAATTATGGCTGGGCACAACCAGCTATTTCAGATACAAAAATCTGTCTCCTACCCCCCAAACGGAGATTAATCAGTGCTAGTGTCTCACTTACATAACCTTTCTACAGAGAATTCATTTGTTATTCATATTTTCAGAGTAGGTGATTGTTTCTACAACAAAGTAAATTAAATACTATATACTCCAGCAGGTACAACGGACAACTGGGTGCACATTCAAAGGGAGGACATTTTAGAGTGCAATGTTCCTTTAAGCAAGGACAGTGAAAAACAGCTAATTAACATGTTTACACAATGAAGCTGATGGGCTATAAAGAGAGCAATGCCAAGCCTTCAAAACAAACCAAAAAACATATGTACAAGAGGTGCAGACAGACGAAAGCAGGCTTAGAATTGGTTCAACCAAATAATCCTTCAGAAACAACCGGGAAGTCTAGAGATGTATGGATCTACTCGAGTCTGATATCCAAAAGCAAAGAGATCTTTATATCTACCAGCTTGATTAAACATTATACAGATTCTAAGAAATAGGAGATTTCTGCCTCCATGGAAAAGATCAAGTAAGGGCTACAGAATAAGGTTAATAATGGAAATACAAAGCTGATATAGGTGGGGCTACAGCATTTCTAAGGGCTTACTTCAGATCAAATAGTAATTAGTTTCTTTTAGTTCTAAAGAAGTTACTGAAGAACCTGAGAAACAAAGAACCTTGCTAATGAAGTCTACTTTTTATCCCTCTTACCCAATAATGTTAAAGGAACAATATATACAATGTTTAGTTGTATTTAATGAAACCAACTTTGCAATTTACTTTCATTATTAAATGAACTGCACTGTGCTAATTTCACAAGGCTAAATAACTCTGCTACACATCTTCCCCTATTTGGCTCTATGAGATGACAACTGCTTAAAGGGACAGTACACTGTAAAATTGTTTTTCCATGACTTGTTATACCAACTGCATAGTATAAAATATTTTAGAAATTGCATTTTCATGCTTATTTGTGTATATGAAGTAGCTGATTTTGTGCTTTGAAACCACAGCCTATTACAATGGGTTGAACTTTAAGGTGATATCAGATCTCATTATGTTCTAAGCTTGTGTAAACAGACTTGCTTCCTTATCTTTTATTTGGCTGGAACACCAACGCTCAATACATAGAAAGAACAATGGAAAATGATCATTTTATTACTCAACTATCCTGCATGCCAGTGAGAGTGTAATCTCTTCTGCTGGCTGTGTATACTTAGGCTATTCAATAGCCTATACTCCAGTATTAATTTGTTCAGTGTAGGTGGCGATACCACAGGCTAAATCAGCTATTTCAACTGCTGAAATAGGAGTAAAGGAGCTACTTGTAACCAATTTAATACACTCTAGCAGGTTAAAAGGATCATTGGGAATAATTTAAAGGGGAGAAAATTTTGGGGTGAACTGTCCCTTTAACAATGCACTCTATACTAACATTATAGCCGGGACTAGCCTTGTTGTCTGCCAACTAAAGCCCAGATTGGCTCAAACAAATAAAGCAAATGGTGGGTGGAGTTTGGCTATTGTTAAATAACTGCAGTAAATAAGATGTTAAAGATGTATAAGAAATGTTAAGATTGATTGATATTTTGTTCTATTGCAGCACAACAGAAATGTCTTGTAATTACAAGGTTTTTACTGTCCCTTTAAAGACTTGAAAATATATTAGAATGTATGGTTATTATTAAAGGGGCATGAAATCCAACATTTTTCTTCATGATTCAGACAGAGGATAACATTTTGAACAACTTTCCAGTTTACTTTTATTATAAAACCGGCTTAATTTTCTTTGTATCCTTTGTTGAAGGATCAGCAATCCACTATTTGGAACACATCACATGAGCCAATGACGTGAGGCATGTGCAGCCACCAATCAGCAGCTAGCTCTCAGTAGTGCATTGCTGCTCCTGAGTCTCCCTAGATATACCTTTTAAGGATAAAGCAAATCTGCATTATAAAAGGTTCATTTTGACATTACTGTCCCTTTAACCTTAGTATTGCTGTTATTTTTCTAGCTTTTTTACAGCATGGACCAGGTTAGCAGTGCTGATGCAGACTGGGGGAGCCCTGTTGTGTAATCTAATCAGCTTACTGACCAATTCTTCTGTTTCACTTGCTTGGTGCTATCCAAGGTCGCTAGGATCACATTACTACACACACTGCTGCCAGATACTATAAAGATTGTGCACGTGCACTGAGCACTATATCACTATGAACTTATGGAAAGGAGACAAGTTTCAACCAAAAAGAAAAAAAGGAAAATTTGATAACTGAAGTAAATTGGAAAAAAAATAATTATATATATATATTTTTTTCTCTTGTCTATACAGGGAGTGCAGAATTATTAGGCAAGTTGTATTTTTGAGGATTAATTTTATTATTGAACAACAACCATGTTCTCAATGAACCCAAAAAACTCATTAATATCAAAGCTGAATAGTTTTGGAAGTAGTTTTTAGTTTGCTTTTAGTTATAGCTATTTTAGGGGGATATCTGTGTGTGCAGGTGACTATTACTGTGCATAATTATTAGGCAACTTAACAAAAAACAAATATATACCCATTTCAATTATTTATTTTTACCAGTGAAACCAATATAACATCTCAACATTCACAAATATACATTTCTGACATTCAAAAACAAAACAAAAACAAATCAGTGACCAATATAGCCACCTTTCTTTGCAAGGACACTCAAAAGCCTGCCATCCATGGATTCTGTCAGTGTTTTGATCTGTTCACCATCAACATTGCGTGCAGCAGCAACCACAGCCTCCCAGACACTGTTCAGAGAGGTGTACTGTTTTCCCTCCTTGTAAATCTCACATTTGATGATGGACCACAGGTTCTCAATGGGGTTCAGATCAGGTGAACAAGGAGGCCATGTCATTAGATTTTCTTCTTTTATACCCTTTCTTGCCAGCCATGCTGTGGAGTATTTGGATGCGTGTGATGGAGCATTGTCCTGCATGAAAATCATGTTTTTCTTGAAGGATGCAGACTTCTTCCTGTACCACTGCTTGAAGAAGGTGTCTTCCAGAAACTGGCAGTAGGACTGGGAGTTGAGCTTGACTCCATCCTCAACCCGAAAAGGCCCCACAAGCTCATCTTTGATGATACCAGCCCAAACCAGTACTCCACCTCCACCTTGCTGGCGTCTGAGTCGGACTGGAGCTCTCTGTCCTTTACCAATCCAGCCACAGGCCCATCCATCTGGCCCATCAAGACTCACTTTCATTTCATCAGTCCATAAAACCTTAGAAAAATCAGTCTTGAGATATTTCTTGGCCCAGTCTTGACGTTTCAGCTTGTGTGTCTTGTTCAGTGGTGGTCGTCTTTCAGCCTTTCTTACCTTGGCCATGTCTCTGAGTATTGCACACCTTGTGCTTTTGGGCACTCCAGTGATGTTGCAGCTCTGAAATATGGCCAAACTGGTGGCAAGTGGCATCTTGGCAGCTGCACGCTTGACTTTTCTCAGTTAATGGGCAGTTATTTTGCGCCTTGGTTTTTCCACACACTTCTTGCGACCCTGTTGACTATTTTGAATGAAACGCTTGATTGTTCGATGATCACGCTTCAGAAGCTTTGCAATTTTAAGAGTGCTGCATCCCTCTGCAAGATATCTCACTATTTTTGACTTTTCTGAGCCTGTCAAGTCCTTCTTTTGACCCATTTTGCCAAAGGAAAGGAAGTTGCCTAATAATTATGCACACCTGATATAGGGTGTTGATGTCATTAGACCACACCCCTTCTCATTACAGAGATGCACATCACCTAATATGCTTAATTGGTAGTAGGCTTTCGAGCCTATACAGCTTGGAGTAAGACAACATGCATAAAGAGGATGATGTGGTCAAAATACTCATTTGCCTAATAATTCTGCACTCCCTGTACAATGTTTAATAGAAGATCTTTTAAAGGGAGCACGGAATGTTTGGATAATCTGGAAATCTGTGTATCCACCATAGGCAAATCTTTTGTAATAATGATGCATGGATTCTCACATTTCTGGCTTTGCTTGAACTTTTTCTCAGGCATCAATTCACAAACACATGAAAATGAGAAACACCTTTTATATTAAAAACGGAAAGTCAAGTCAAAATTAAACTTTCATGATTCAGATAGAGCAGGCAATTTTAAGAAACTTTCGAATTTACTCCTATTATCAATTTTTCTTTGTTATCTTGGAATCTTTATTCGAAAATAAGCTTAGGAGCCGGCCCATTTTTAATGGGCCGGCTCCTATGTTTACATTTCTGCTTTTTCAAATAAAAATACCAAGATAACAAATAAAA
The DNA here is from genome assembly GCF_027579735.1 of Bombina bombina. Taxonomy (NCBI): domain Eukaryota; kingdom Metazoa; phylum Chordata; class Amphibia; order Anura; family Bombinatoridae; genus Bombina; species Bombina bombina. The sequence goes on along the minus strand of NC_069504.1, from coordinate 429,503,598 downwards.
ATTGATAATAGGAGTAAATGAGAAAGTTGTTTAAAATGTCCTGTTCTATCTTAATCATGAAAATGTAAATTTTGTCTATTGTAGTGTAAAATTATTTGTTGCTTAATGTGTTGTCCAATGATTGTTATACCAGCTGCAGGGTGTTAAATGTATGGAAAATTGCTCCTTTAGGTTTATTTTTGTATATTGCAATCACAACCCATTTAAATGGTCTGTGTTTCAGCAGATATCATTATCTTATAACTTTCCATATACACAAGCACCTCATTATCTTATCTCTGCCTATATACGCAATGATCAATACTAAAGGATAGCAACTGAAAATGAACATTTAGTACCTCTCTCTCCCACTCCACTTTGCTGCTGATGCATCTGGTTTACAATGCCTTTCTGTAGAGAATCTAGCAGTATTTATATTTTTAGTAAAGGTGGTTGTGTTGACAGCCAAAAGCAACTATTTCAAATTGCAAAATAAAGAAAGCATTACAATATGTATTCATCTATTTAAATGGATTTTACCTTTTATTTCTTACACCACTTTTGTGGTGTCTGTAACTTCCTGTCAGAGCCCTACAAGGAGCAGGAGTCCTTTGCAGGAAGGTTTATCTTAGCATGATGTCATTAAAATGTTAGGCTAGTGAATAGACTCGATAAGTCAGATTCGTCCAGAATTGACAGAGTAAAAACTTACGGCTAAATTCCGAGTTGTGCGTTAGGCTGAAAAGCAGCGTTAACAGGTTCTAACGCTGCTTTTTCCCTACCGATGCTATTACGAGTCTTGCAGGTTTAGGGTCACCGCACACTTCTTTTGCCTTACCGCAAAACGACTTACGTAAACTTCGTAAAGTCTTTTTTTCTATGGGACTTCCATAGCACCGGTATTACGAGTCTGTCCTGGGAGGCCAAAAAGTGAGCGGTACAACCTCTACCTCCGAGATCCCTAACGCATTTTAAAGTCAGTAGTTAAGAGTTTTATGGTACAACGCCGTAACATAAAACTCATAACTAAAGTGCTAAAAAGTACACTAACACCCATAAACTACCTATTAACCCCTAAACCGAGGCCCTCCCGCATCGCAAACACTAAAATACATTTTTTAACCCCTAATCTGCCGCTCCGGACAGCGCCACAACTATAATAAAAATATTAACCCCCTAAACCGCCGCGCCACCGCCTCACAAACACTAGTTAATTATTAACCCCTAATCTGTCGTCCCTAACATCGCCGCAACCTACCTACATTTATTAACCCCTAATCTGCCGCCCCCAATGTCGCCGTCACTATACTAAATGTATTAACCCCTAAACCTAAGTCTAACCCTAACCTTAACACCCCCTAACAAATATAATTACAATAAATCTAAATAAAAATTACTATCATTACCTAAATAATTCCTATTTAAAACTAAATACTTACCTATAAAAAAAAAACCTAAGCTAGCTACAATATAACTAATAGTTACATTGTAGCTATCTTAGGGTTTATTTTTATTTTACAGGCAAGTTTGTATTTATTTTAACTAGGTAGAATAGTTACTAAATAAATAGTTAATAACTATCTACTAACTACCTAGCTAAAATAAATACAACAGTACCTGTAAAATAAAACCTAACCTAAGTTACAATAACACCTAACACTACACTATAATTAAATTAACTAAATTAACAATTAAATAATATTAGCTAAAGTACAAAAAAACAAACACTAAATTACAAGATATTTAAACTAATTACACCTAATCTAATAGCCCTATCAAAATAAAAAAGCCCCCCAAAATAAAAAAAAACCCTAGCCTAAACTATCAATAGCCCTTAAAAGGGCCTTTTGCGGGGCATTGCCCCAAAGTAATCAGCTCTTTTACCTGTAAAAAAAAAATACAAACAACCCCCCAACAGTAAAACCCACCATCCACACAACCAACCTCCCAAACAAAATACTATGTAAAAACACCTAAGCTACCCATTTCCCTGAAAAGGGCATTTGGATGGGCATTGCCCTTAAAAGGGCAGTTAGCTCTTTTGCAGGCCCAAACCCTAACCTAAAAATAAAACCCACCCAATACACCCTTAAAAAAACCTAACACTAACCCCCTGAAGATCGACTTACTGTTCTGAAGACCGGACATCCATCCTCAAGGAAGCGGCAGAAGACTTGATCCAACCGGGCCGAAGTCCTCAACGAAGCCGGGAGAAGTCTTCATCCAGGACGGCATCTTCTATCTTCATCCATCCGACGCGGAGCGGCTCCATCTTCAAGACATCCGACGCGGAGCATCCTCTTCAAATGAAGTCTTCTTACTGAATGACTGTTCCTTTAAGTGACGTCATCCAAGATGGCGTCCCTTAGATTCCGATTGGCTGATAGAATTAAGGTAGAAAAAATCCTATTGGCTGATGCAATCAGCCAATAGGATTGAACTTGCATTCTATTGGCTGATTGTAACAGCCAATAGAATGCAAGCTCAATCCTATTGGCTAATTGCACCAGCCAATAGGATTTTTTTCTACCTTAATTCTATCAGCCAATCGGAATCTAAGGGACGCCATCTTGGATGACGTCACTTAAAGGAACCGTCATTTAGTAAGAAGACTTCGTTTGAAGAGGATGCTACACGTCGGATGTCTTGAAGATGGACCCGCTCCGCGTTGGATGGATGAAGATAGAAGATGCCGCCTGGATGAAGACTTCTGCCTGTCTGGAGGACGACTTCTCCCGGCTTCGTTGAGGACTTTGGCCTGGTTGGATGAAGACTTCTGCCGCTTCCTTGAGGATGGATGTCCGGTCTTCAGAAAAGTAAGTTGATATTCAGGGGTTTAGTGTTAGGTTTTTTTTAAGGATGTATTGGGTGGGTTTTATTTTTAGGTTAGGGTTTGGGCCTGCAAAAGAGCTAACTGCCCTTTTAAGGGCAATGCCCATCCAAATGCCCTTTTCAGGGCAATGGGGAGCTTAGGTATTTTTAGATAGTATTTTATTTGGGGGATTGGTTGTGTGGGTGGTGGGTTTTACTGTTGGGGGGGTTGTTTGTATTTTTTTTTACAGGTAAAAAACCTGATTACTTTGAGGCAATCCCCTGCAAAAGGCCCTTTTAAGGGCTATTGATAGTTTAGTTTAGGCTAGGGTTTTTTTTATTTTATTTTGGGGAGGCTTTTTTTATTTTGATAGGGCTATTAGATTAGGTGTAATTAGTTTAAATATCTTGTAATTTGTTTATTATTTTCTGTAATTTAGTTTTTTTTTGTACTTTAGCTAATTTAATTTATTTAATTATAGAGTAGTGTTAGGTGTTATTGTAACTTAGGTTAGGTTTTATTTTACAAGTACTTTTGTATTTATTTTAGCTAGGTAGTTATTAAATAGTTAATAACTATTTAATAACTATTCTACCTAGTTAAAATACAAACTTGCCTGTAAAAACAAACAAACCCAAAGCTAGCTACAATGTAACTATTAGTGTAAGATTAGGGGTGTTTAGACTCGGGGTTCATGTTAGGGTGTTAGGTGTAGACATAAATTTTATTTCCCCATAGGAATCAATGGGGCTGCGTTACTGAGTTTTATGCTGCTTTTTTGCAGGTGTTAGACTTTTTCTCAGCCGGCTCTCCCCGTTGATTCCTATGGGGAAATCGTGCACGAGCACGTACGACCAGCTCACTGCTGACTTAAGCAGCGCTGGTATTGGAGTGCGGTAAGGAGCAAAATTTTGCTCAACGCTCACTTCTTGCCTTTTAATGCCGGGTTTGTAAAAAACCTCTAATACCAGCGCTGCATGTAAGTGAGTGGTGAGTGAAAACTGCTCGTTAGCACCGCATATCCTCTAACGCACAACTCGTAATCTAACCGTTCGGTTTTAAAATTCTCCACTCATCACAAGTTATTTGCTGTGTTTTTTTTACACAATCAGATCCTTTTTAGGTTTACTTTGATTTAACATATGTGTTTTTACCAAAGGAGCACTGTTTAATATCCTTTTAAAGTTGACAGTTTTTTTTACAGTATATTATCCCTTTAAATCTATAATTTAATAATGTATAAACCCCACCAGATTTAATAATTCCTTAAAGGGACATTATACACTCATTTTTTCTTTGCATATATGTTTTGTAGATGATCTATTTATAAAGCCCATAAAGTTTAATTTAAAAAAAAAATGTATAGTTTTGCCTATTTTTAAATAACATTGCTCTAAATTTCAGACTCCTAACCAAGCCCCAAAGTTTGATGTGAATACTGTCAGCTACCTTCTCCAGCTTGTTCCTGTTTGTGTAAAGGGTATTTTCATATACAAAAGAAGGGGGAGGGGGAGTGTCTTATTTCCCACTTGAAATGGGCTTTCCAGCTAACTTTTCAACATAGCTAAACAGAGTTTCTAAGTAAGTCTTTAAACCATTTTATACTGGATTTTTATATCAGTATCTGGGCATCTTGTTCTTTATAGTAGTGTCTATTACATGCAGTTATATGAAAATGAGTGTATACTGTCCCTTTAAGCAGTTTTTCACATCACCTGTTAGACACAAAAGTCTAAAGCTTCCTCTTTCTAAACTTGAAGCAAGATAACAAGTCCTCAAAAGAGGAGGATCCTGAATCTGCAAAATTAGTGGGATCTGTGTATATGTCTTTTTAAAAAGCACAAGATAAACCAGTAAACTCAGATTATCTGTGTGATATGAGCCCTCCCAGGAAATACAACTAGACACCTCTAAGCATTTTTTAGAGGGGCAGTATTTTCTGTAAGGTTCATGCCAGACGCAATTAAAAACTCTGGATCATCTGAAAACATCCTACAAAAGAGCTGATCTCTGACCAGGAAAACCCTCCTAGGCAGTCCGGGCTCCTGGAACTCCCGGTCAGCCACCTCACAAAGGACACCCGCCTAACCCCTCTGAGGCTGGCCGGGCTCCTGGAACTCCCGGTCGGCTACCTCACAACGGACACCCGCCTAACCCCTCTGAGGCTGGTCGGGGTCCTGGAACTCCCGGTCGGCTACAGAACAGCAGGACACCCGCTAACTTTACCCCTGGTCACTCCAGCGGCCCTTTGACCCAGAGTTCCACTCTTTTGGGGATTTGTAGCCCCTAGGGAGGACAAGAAGTAGGGGAATTACCGGAGGTGAGCTCCTTTGGGAAACCGGGATTTTTGGACACCCCTACCCCCATAACTTCAACGGGCTGCATCATCGGTTACCCCAGTAACGAATCACTCTACTTTTTGGACTGTGGCATCTGGGGACCAAGAGCTTTCAAATGACACCCTGGAAGTGCCGCCGCTTCCCTGGGATCACCCCGAAACCATCACATCTGGGTTCTGGGATTCTGTGGGACTATGGCTGTTATGGAGGCACCGGTCTGTCTGGAGGGGCGGGAAAATTGTGGGCTTGTCCATTTTCTTATCAAGATGAGCTTTGTGTATAAAAGGAGTGTATGTTTTACAATAAAATCAGTTCCTGTTTCAGCTGAATGCTAGTATGTCTAGTTATTTGTGTGGGCTCCAGCTAAAATCACTCTCCTGGGCTACATAGCAGCCTGTTCCAGGCAGAGGAAGGACCCTCTGGCAGAGCTACCTAGTCTGGGTAGCCGGAGTCTGCCACATGGTGGGACCCTAAATACTGGTGCTGACGGGCATCAGGGGTGGCTACAGGCTGTGGTCACTTGCCAGCTGCATAGCTGCAGTTGGCAGGGAGGAGGCAGGATCCGTTTGGCGGAGCTACCCAGTCAGGGTTACCGGGGTATCCGTCACATTGGCTGGCAGTGGTGCGAACTGCTTCTTCCACACGATTCCTACTGACAGAGGAGAAGGGCCACAGTAGCCGAGACCTCTGGTGGGAGGCTCTTCAACAGGAGCGAGACAATGGAAAGGTCCTCCCCACGAATGACACAAGGTTCCGGGTTCGGTGGACCGTGAGAGTGCCTTTCCTGGGAAAACAGCCAAAGAAGGAATGGCTGTCTGTTCTACATAGACTGGTCCAGCAAGAGATGTGGGTGGAGGACGGCTATTGGGCCCTCCAATGGCTCGCTATGAAAGCGCAGTCATGGCTGGAGGATGGCTCCCCCACAGAGGGCTTTGGCTTCGGGGCCCTGGATTGCTATTTACAAAAAGGACAGAGGACCCACAGTTTGGGAGCGAGATGGACCAGGTTCTGGATCCCAATCAGCAGTCTGGCTCCGAGCTTATGGTCTTGGACCAGGGGGCCACCCTAGCAGAAGCGCTGCCAACAGGGCAGAGAGCCGCCGGCCTCTGCCCAGGACCTGCAACAGCTCGAGGAAACCAGGGCGAGGAGGTAGGCGTCCTCCCTCCCCTTACACAGAACCCCTTCCCGGGAGAGGAGACAGTCGGTCTCTCTCCCCAGTGGCAGAGCCAGGAGCCGTGAGAGGAGACAGTCGGTCTCTCTACCCAGCGGCAGAGCCATCCCCTGGGAGCAGAGGTAGTCATCCTCCCTCCCCTTACGCAGAACCACTTCCTGGGAGAGGAGACAGTCTGTTTCTCTCCCCAGCGGCAGAGCCAGGAGCGGAGACAGTCGTTCTCTCTCCCCAGCGGCAGAGCCACCCCCTGGGAGTGGAGGTAGTCGTCCTCCCTCCCCTTACACAGAACCCCTTGCAGGAAGAGACGGATGTCGATAACTCTCCCCAGCGACAGAACCCCTTCCCGGGGGAGGAGACAGTCGGTCTCCCTCCTCAGCGGCAGAGCAATTTCCCATGGAGCGGAGGTAGCAGACCTCCCTCCCCAGTGGTAGATCTCCTTTTCGGGAGAAGAGACAAATGGTCTCTCCCCTCAGTAGCTTGGCAGGGTGTCTACCCTTTTCTCATCCCGGAGTATTTCTCACAGGGGGGTACCAGCTCATGCAGTTGGTGCCACAAGTTGTGGCACCCGAGTTTTGCCTGCCCCACCAAGGAGCAACTTCCACCTACAGCCGGGAAACCAACAATGGCTTTGTTGGATACCTGCCCCTGCATTTGGTGCCACCAGTTTGGGCACTCGAGTCTTGCCTGCCCCACCAAGGAGCTACCTCAACCTTGAACCTACAATCTGGGGTGGGGATACAGCCGGAAAACCGGCACTGGCTTTGTTTGTGGGTGGGTCAGCTGGTACTCACAGAGGGAGGCAGTGTGGCCATGGAACTCAAGGACACTGGAACTTGTGGGAGAACAACTGTTTGGGAGCCAGCCTTGGCAAACTTGTTTGGGACGTTGCATCGCCTAGGGCGCAGGGGATAGACGCCAGCAGGAACCCCCAGGAGAGATGGGATAACATCTCTCAGCAACCGAGAAGTGGAGGACCACCATCGGACAGCCCCAGGTCGACCCGTTAAGGGTCTAGCCGGGTCTGCTGAACTGGAGGGGGGGGGGGGAGATGTCACAGATACCAGACAGCTAAGGCTACTCCCACCCCCCTACTACATGGCTCACTCCCTGTTACATTAGATTTGGCCATTTCATGGCTTACAGGATCTCCCAGATGCGTGCTATGTGTTGTGTTGCTGTGTACACTTGGCCATGGAATCTCTGATCGGAAAAAACCCTCCTAGGCTGTCCGGGCTCCTGGAACTCCTGGTCAGCCACCTCACAACAGACACCCGCCTAACCCCTCTGAGGCTGGCCGGGCTCCTGGAACTCCCGGTCGGCCACAGAACAGCAGGACACCCGCTAACTTTACCCCTGGTCACTCCAGCTGCCCTTTTGTCCCAGAGCTCCGCTCTTTTGGGGATTTGTAGCCCCTAGGGAGGGCAAAAAGTGGGGGAATTACCGGAGGGGGAGCTCCTTTAGGAACCAGGGTTTTTGGACACCCCTACCCCCATAACTTCAACGGGCTGTATATCCAGGCTGCTTTTGGACTGTGGCATCTGGGGACTGAGAGCTTTCAAATGACACCCTGGAAGTGCCGCTGCTTCCCCGGGATCACCCCAAAACAGTCACATCTGGGTCCTGGGATTCTGTGGGACTATGGCTGCTATGGAGGTGCCGGACTGGAGGGGCGAGAATGGCGGGAAAATTGTGGGCTTGTCCATTGTCTTATCAAGATGAGCTTTGTGTATAAAAGGAGTGTATGTTTTACAATAAAATCAGTTCCTGTTTCACCTGAATGCTAGTATGTCTAGTTATTTGGGTTGGCTCCAGCTAAAATCACTTTTCTTGGGCTACAAAGCAGCCTGTTCCAGGCAGATGAAGGATCCTCTGGCAGAGCTACTAAGTGCGGTAGCCGGAGTCTGCCACAGGGTGGGACCCTAAATACTGGTGCTGACGGGCATTAGGGGTGGCTACAGGCTGTGGTCACTTGCCAGCTACATAGCTGCAGTCGGCAGGGAGGAAGCAGGACCCATTTGGCGGAGCTACCTAGTCGGGGTAGCCGGGGTATCCATCACAATTAGCATTAACTACTGTACAAAGTCTCAAACTATTTGCTCATCTTATCTACAGGCGGCATTATAAGGACCATCAGCCTCTTGAGAGATAATCAAGGTCAAACAAACATTACTGTTGCTGAACATCTTTACAATTCAATTGCCATTTTTTTCGATTAAAGTAGCAAAATCCTGCCATGAATTGCAGCTTCCAGATATAAAGTTTTAGGATTGTGTAAACACGAGGAAAGAAGACAAGAGAAACTGCCCATCTTCAAATTGTATCATAAAATTCATAGTCCTATCTATCCATTTAGATAAAATATTCTTTATTAAACCACAAACCTCCTCCTTATACATCAGATACATTACATGTAACATACAATGAGAAAGACGGAAAAACATAAGAAACACAAAAAAAAAAGGCATTCAGCAGCAAGATAGATAGTACCCTACTCATAATTGTATTCTAAGGAACTAATGGTACTCGACTAGGGACACTTCATTGAGCAGGGTTTCCAATAAAACCCTCTACATTTGTCTTCATCCTCACGTCCATAAAATATCAACAATTAATCTAAGCTGCTACCTTTGCTGCAGTCTATCTCAGAACCCATGGAGGTTCCTCTCATTTTCATACTTTTCCCTCAATTACTTCTTTTATATGTCCGTGGCTATAGCAATCCATATTGGAAGTATATAATCTTGGGGGGTAATATTCTTATAATTTTAGCAATATCATTTATCAGATAAACAAAACTCAACAACTCTTGTATCATAACAAAGCAAACTAATGGAATCACGGGTACCCCACGTCCTAGTGCCTATCTATATAGCTATTAGTAGCTCCCTCATCAATTTTCCCTATATTGAGTAGTCTCTTATGTCAAATCAGCGACTGTCTTCCCTATCTATCCATTTAAAGGGACATTATACTGTAAAATTGTTTTTCCCTTAATGTATTCTCAATGACTTGTTATACCAGCTGCAGAGTATAAAATGTAAGAGAAATTGCATTTTCAAGTTTGTGTATATGAAATCGCTGGTTTTGTGCTTTGAAACCACAGCCTATTGAAATGGGTTGAGCTTGAAGGTAAAATAAGATCTCATTATGTTATCACTTTGTGTACACACACTTGCTTCCTTATCTTATATCTGTTTGTAAACCAAATCCCAATATTTAGAGAGAACGGAAAATTAAAATTGTATTAGTTATCTCTTATACACCTAACCGGGGGTGAATTTTCTCCTGCTGACTGTGTTTACATAGCCTGTCAATAGCCTGGACTTAAGTCTAGAAATGTTCTGTATAGGTGATTTAAAACCAGCAAAGATACTCAAACTTCTAAAACTTGCCTACATTTTGTGTGTGTAGCACGTGTATGTTTGAGTTTTTGAGAAATGATTACATTTTAAAACACAACCAATTAACTTCAAATGTTTAAAATCAGTCATCATGACAAACTGAATATTATAAGATCTGAATATCAGCTTCTTTTTTATAAACACAATTCTCATTTTAATTTAGTAATTCAGCTATAGCCTAATAAATTATACCATCTATATATCTTTGAGGACAATTGCCAAATCCCTTCTAGACATTTACCTTTTTCTGCCTGCACGTTTTGTTTTTTTGTAAAACCATTTGTGCATCACATCAGGCAAGCAACCTCTTGTGCCAAAACAAACTAAAATTGGTCACACATTTCCCCTGGTAAAGAATTGCGCTGTTGGATACATTCATTAAAACAACTACATAAATATGAGTAAATAAATGAGTTATCCATTTCATTTATTTAATAAAAATAATAGTAATAATAATAATAAAAGTATAATGTGTAAGAAATATCAAAGTTCCAGCTGCTGTATATAAAATACCTTTATTAATTCAGCATAGGGTCCAAAATTAGCAACGTTGAAGAAGCATGAATAAGGGCTTATATTAAGCCCGAAACGTTACGGATTTTAGACCCTATGTGGAATTAAAAAAAGGTCTTTTATGTACAGCAGCTGGAAATGTATTGAATCTTTGGGCTTATTCATCACTTTCCAAACACTGCTGCTCCTGAGTGCGCTTTCCACACTGATTTACTAGTATAAATGTGTTCCACCAAAGGTAAAATGTTGGTACCTTACTGTCCAGCTTCTTCATGGTAACCAAGTCCAGAGATTTCAGTGAATGGCCAGTGGGGGTGATGAAGTAGAGGCAAACATGTATCCTGGAGTCATGGAAGTTGAAAAGTGAGCGTCTTATTTTCAACTCTTCTTGCAGGTAATTCTCAAACTGAGTGTCAATGTAATCAACGACTGACCTGTAACTACACAAAGACACCATGTAAAGTTATTGTTACTCTATACTTGTGGCAGATTCAGTAAAGTTTCCCTCCCGCTAGTTACTAGTTAAAGGAACAGTCTTCTCCAAAAATTGTATTGTTTAAAAAGATAGATAATGCCTTTGCTACCCATTCCCTAGCTTTGCATAACCAATATTGTTATATTAATATACTTTGTAACATCTAAAACGCTAAATATCTGCCTGTTTTTAAGCCCCTGCAGGCCGCCTTTATCTCAGTCTATTTTATAAGCTTTTCACAGCAAGACCAAGCTAGTTAATGTGTACCATATAGATAACACTGTGCTCACTCCTGTGGAGTTACAAATGAGACTGCACTGATTGGACAGTCCGCAGAGGCTTAAATACAAGGTAATCACAGAGGTAAAAAGTATATTAATATAACAGTGTTGGTTATGCAAAGCTGGGGAATGGGTAATAAAGGGATTATCTATATTTGAAAACCATCACTATTTTGGAGTAGACTGTCCCTTTAATTCCAGCATTAGCTAACAGTTTCTCAACATTATTTTTACTTTTTACAAATATTTCTGTGAAATTTCCATTAAATTACAAAGCATTTATAGGCCAGAGTCAGGCATTCTGGGCCACAATTTCTCCCATTTGGAAACAAGAGCAATTTAAACATATTTAACAACACCCATCAATACAATATGCTATGTTCTCCTCTGACAGCTTTTTATTTTTGCCCCACATAACTCAGGGGAGTACCCAACCCATTCTAGAAAAGGAAAAAAAAAAAAGGTAAAACAAATCCTCTTATATTATCCAATGTAGTTGTTGAATTTTGTGTAATCTAATGGTTAAAATCTAAACACAAGTGCTAAATGAACAAGTAACCCGTTTCATCACAGAACATATCCAAATATAAAGTGTAAAGGAAAAGTTTCATGATTTAGATTGAGCATGCAATTTAAAACAACTAATCAATATAGTGAAATTAATAGAACGTGCACATTTTTTCTATATGCACATTATATAATGCTCAAGCTCCTACTGAGCATGTGCGAAAGTGCACAGAAAATGTATAAATGCATTTTGTGATTGGCTGATGGCTGTCACAGGATACAAGGGGAGGGAACATTGGATTAACTTTGATATTTGCCAGAAAATATTTTACTGGTCATTTCAAATTGAAAGTACGTGCTCTTACATTGTATTTTTATTGTGATAGTTATTCAGTTCTACTCTATTAAAGGGACAGTCTACAATAGAATGTTATTGTTTTAAAAGAAAGATAATCCCTTTATTACCCATTCCCCAGTTTTGCACAACCAACACAGTTATATTAATACACTTTTTACCTCTGTGATTACCTTGTATCTAAGCATCTTCTGACAGCCCCTGATCACATTACTTTTTTTATTTATTATCTATTGATTTGCATTTAGTACTGTGTTGTGCTAACTCTTAAATAGCTCCCTGGGCGTGAACACAGTGTTATCTATATGGCCCCACAAACTAGCAGTCTCCTGTTGTGAAAAGCAAATAAAAAAAGCATGAGATTAAAAGGCTGTCTATAGCGATTTAGAAAGAGGTAGAAATTTTGAGGTTTAAATGCTATAAAGTTGTGCCAAGCTGGGGAATGGGTAGTAAAGGAATTATCTATCTTTTTAAACAATTTTAGCGTAGACTGTCCCTTTAAGTGGGGTTTTAAAAACATTGGATTAACTTTGATATTTGCCAGAAAATATTTTACTGGTCATTTCAAATTGAAAGTACGTGCTCTTACATTGTATTTTTATTGTGATAGTCAGTTATTCAGTTCTACTCTATTAAAGGGACAGTCTACAATAGAATGTTATTGTTTTAAAAGAAAGATAATCCCTTTATTACCCATTCCCCAGTTTTGCACAACCAACACAGTTATATTAATACACTTTTTACCTCTGTGATTACCTTGTATCTAAGCATCTTCTGACAGCCCCTGATCACATTACTTTTTTTATTTATTATCTATTGATTTGCATTTAGTACTGTGTTGTGCTAACTCTTAAATAGCTCCCTGGGCGTGAACACAGTGTTATCTATATGGCCCCACAAACTAGCAGTCTCCTGTTGTGAAAAGCAAATAAAAAAAGCATGAGATTAAAAGGCTGTCTATAGCGATTTAGAAAGAGGTAGAAATTTTGAGGTTTAAATGCTATAAAGTTGTGCAAAGCTGGGGAATGGGTAGTAAAGGAATTATCTATCTTTTTAAACAATTTTAGCGTAGACTGTCCCTTTAAGTGGGGTTTTAAAATGCACTGAATGAAAGGATTTACTGGTAAAGAATTGTATAATAACACCACTTCCAATAAATTCTTACTTCTGTGACGCCTTCTACTAGTTTAGACTATGCACTCAATTAGTTTGTTTTTTACTTGACAGATGAAATGTGTCTCAATAAAATGACTAGATATTAATACAAACACAAACCCACAGACATCTCATATCATTGCCAACTGGAAAAGCATGTGATACAGCTGCTCCCTATGATTTATGTCTGAGAGAGGTGAGAGGTTGCTGTTAGGTTCCAGACAGTGCAAATATTTCTGCAAAAAAACTTCTCAGACAGCATGAGACAGCAATCACCTCAATTACTTTAATTATAGGCTGCAGCAGAAAGTAAAGTATAGCTTAATTTGCTGACACCTGGCCTGATATAACTGAATATATTTAAATCAAGCCCTTCATGGAAAATCAATACAGATAAGGCTGCTATACTTGATCAGACTGTTTGTGTAATGAGTCTTTTCATATGCAGGGGAGGGGGAAGTGTCTGCTCTTGCTGCTCACTGCTCACCCAGTCTAACCTCATCAACAGTTCTAAACCTGGAGATTCTAAGGAATTTTTATAAAGGTTTTATACTGGATTTTTTTACATCAGTATCTGTGCATATTCTTCTTTATAGTAATGTCTATTATATGCAGTTTATGAAAATTGGTGTACACTGTCCCTTAAAGCTGATTGTAGCAGATGATACCCATACCTCCCAACATTTCAAAATCCAAAAGAAGGGCTGAGACAACTGCCTGAAAAACCATTCTACCAAAGGCTGCTTCCGCAGAAGCAAAATCAACAAAATGGTAAAATGTAGTAAATGTATGCAAAGAAGACCAAGTTGCTGCTTTGCAACTTTGATCAACTGAAGCTTCATTCTTGAAAGACCAAGATGTGGCGACTGATCTAGTAGAATGAGCTGTAATACTCCCCGCGCCTCCAAATAGGCTTTGTGAATCAAAAACTTTAACCAAAATGCCAAGGAAATGGCAGAGACTTTCTGACCTTTTCTGGAACCAGAAAAAAATAACAAATAGACTAGAAGTCTTTCTGAAATCTTTAGTAGCCTCAACATAATATTTCAAAGCTCTTACCACATCCAAAGAATGTAAAGACATTTTGAGAGTATTCTTAGGATTAGGACACAAGGAAGTAACATTTTCCCTATTGATGTTGTTAGAATTCACAACCTTTGGCAAAAATGTAAACAAAGTCTGCAAAACAGCTTTATCTTGATAGAAAATCAGATAAGGAGACTCACAAGAGAGCAGACAATTCAGAAACTCTTCTAGCAGAAGAGATAGCCAAAAGAAATAAAACTTTTCAAGAAAATAGTTTAATATCCAAAGAATGCATAAGCTCAAAAGGAGCCTGCAAAATCTTTAAAACCAAATTGAGACTCCAAGGAGGATAAATTGATTAAATAACAGGCTTGATACGAATCAAAGCCTGAAAAAAAAGTGAATATCAGGAAGCAATCTTTCTATGAAATAAGTCCGAAAGAGCAGAGATTTGTCCCTTCAAAGTATTTGCAGACAAACCTTTATCCAAACCATCGTGAAGAAACTGTAAAATCCTAAGAAATCTAAATGAATGCCAAGAATAATCATGAGTGGAACACCATGAAATATAGGTTTTCCAAACCCTATGATAAATCTTACTTGAAACAGACTTACGAGCCCGTATCATAGTGTTAATTACGGAGTTAGAGAAACGTCTATGACTAAGAACTAAGCGTTCAATTTCCATGCCTTCAAATTTAAAGATTTGAGATCCTGATGGAAAACTGGGCCTTGAGACAGAAGATCTGGTCTTATAGGAAATAACCAAGGCTGGCAACTGGACATTTGGACAAGGTCCGCATACCAGAACCTGTGAGGCCATGCTGGTGCTATCAGAAACACATAAGATTGTTCCATTATAATCTTTGAGATCACTGCCAGAGGGGAAAACATGTAAGCAGGTTGGTAAAACCATGGAACTGCTAGAGCACTCACCATTTCTGCCTGAGGATACTTGGACCTGGAGAGGTATCTGGGAAGTTTCTTGTTTAGACGAGAGGCCATCAGATCTATGTCTGGAGGACCCCAGATCTGCACAATCTGATAGAACACATCTGAATGGAAAGACTACTCCCCGGATGTAGAATCTGACGGCTGAGATAATCCGCTTCCAAATTGTCTACACCTGCTATATGAATCTCAGTGATTAGACAAGAATTGTATTCCGCCCAAGAAAGTATTAGAGATACTTTTATTGCTAGGGGACTGAGAGTCCCCCCTTGATGATTGACATATTCCACTGTTGGGACATTGTTTGAAACCGAATATACGATTCTCTCTTTAATAGAGGCCAAGCCTGAAGAGCTCTGAAAATAGCACAGAGTTCTAAGATATAGATTGGTAACCTCACCTCTCGAGGATTCCAAACTCCTTGTGCTGTCAGAGACCCCCAAACAGCTCCCCAACCTGAGAGACGTGCATCTGTTGTGATCACAGTCCAGGTTGGACAAACAAAGGAGGCCCCTTAAACAATAAGGTGATGGTATAACCACCAAGTCAGAGAGAGTGGAGAGTTGGGATTTAAGTATATCAGTTGTGATAATCCCTGCACCATTGATGCCACATGCAAAACTGTAGAGGTCTCATATGAAAACAAGCAAAAAGGATTGCGTCTGATGCTGCAACCATGAGACCTAAAACGTAATAGCCAGTGAAGCTAATGATAAGAGACTGAAGGTTTAGACGAGCTGAAACCAATCTCAAACATCTCTTTTCGGTTAGGGATAGAATCATGGACACTGAATCTATCTGGAAATCTATTGAGCTAGTACCAAGATATTGTCCAAATAAATAAAGATCACAATAGCCTGCTCTCTGATTACAAATAGAAGGGCACTTAAAACTATTAAAGGGACACTCAATCAAAATTAAACTTTCATTATTCAGATAGAGCATGCCATTTTAAACAACTTTCCAATTTACTTCCATTAACAAAATGTGCACAGTCTTTTTATATTTAAACTTTTTGAGTCACCAGCTCCCACTGAGCATGTGCAAGAATACGTGTGAATGCATTTGTGAATGGCTGATGGCTGTCACATGGTACGTGTATGCATTTGTGATTGGCTGATGGTTGTCACATGGTACGTGTATGCATTTGTGATTGGCTGATGGTTGTCACATGGTACAAGGGGAGTGGAAAAAGACATAACCTTTAAAATTGTCAGAAAAAAAAATCTACTACTCATTTGAAGTCCAGACTAAGTGCTATTGCATTGTCTTGTTATCTTGCATTTGTTGATTATGCAAATCTACTGTGTTGACTGGTCCTTTAAGAATATTCTTGGTGCTGTTGCAAGGCCAAACGGAAGAGCAACAAATTGGTAATGCTTGTTTAGAAAAGAGAATCTCAGAAAACGATAATGATCTGGATAAATCGGATTGTGAAGGTAAGCATCCTGTAAGTCTATTGTGGACATGAAGTGACCTTGCTGAACAAAAGGCAGAATAGTCCTTATAGTCACCATCTCGAAAGTTGGGACTCTTACAAACCATTTAAAGGTTTCAGATCCAAAATAGGTCTGAAAGAATTTTCCTTCAAAGGTACAATGAATAGATTTGAATAAAAAACCCAAATCCTTGTTCCTGCTGTGGAACTGGGAAAAATTACCCCTGGAAGTTCGAGATCTGAAACACATTTTAGAAAGACTTGAGCTTTTATTGGGTTTTTTGTTACATGGGTAAGAAAGAATATTCCCAAAGGAAGTCTCATTTTGAATCATATTCGACACCCCTTGAAATAGCTTTAGTCTGCCCCCTACCAGAAGAATAGGCTTGAGGGCCGGACCTTCATATAGGTTTAGGGGCAGGATTTGGTTTCTTATAAGGCTTGGATTTATTCCAAATCAGAGATGATCTCCAATTAGAGCCAGAGGCCTAGGGGAAGGAGTGGTTTTCTATTCCCTATTCTGACAAAAGGAACGAAAACGATTGGAAGCTTTAAATTTACCCTTAGATTTCTTGTCTTGGGGCAGAAAAACTCCCTTACCCCCAGTAACAGTGGAGATAATAGAATCCAATAAGATTTTTTTTTGTGTGTGTGAATATCAAATATATTTAATAACTACTGATACATCTAGAAAAAAAAAAAGTTTTCTGTTTTTTTAAATTTCTTCATTAGATGCAAAGACATTACATACATTTGCTAGGTGATAATATCAAATACAAAGCAAAACTGTGTTACACATCAATCAATGGTATACATATTATTATGTCAATTATTTAACTACAAATACTCATGTTAATTTGTCTCATATAGAGATTTCCAGTGTCCAAGTACATCTCCTCTCTTCTCGCCTTCTGTGCAAATAGAAGTTTATTAGGGGGGTTTCGCTATTTGGTGAGATTACTGTTTTGCTAACATTGCTGCTGTCTACCAGTAGGATTTAGCCAGTGTCCTGCCCCCTCCCTTCCACTGACCGCATATTAATAGTTACTATTCCTCATCCTCGCCCCTCCCAGCCTTACATGTTTTACTATTAGCCATTTAGATCCCTTCTAGTGAGGTCAAAGTGTCAAAGATTGAAAAGCAAAATAAATATTCTTGGATAACTGACCTGTTCAGCTGTTCACTATGGCGCCTTGTCGCGAGTCTTTTGTATTGTTGCCATATTGCTAGCATCAATTTGTGTGTTGTCAATGTTCCCATTTGCCAATGATGATATCTCTCTAGCTGTAATAATGTTGTGACTTGTGATTTTCAGTCTTCCACTGTGGGGACTGCTTCAGATTTCCAACGTCTTGGAATTAGTACTTTGGCACTATTTAGCATAAGTATCAGTAACGATTTTAGTGTGGAATTATCTAGCTTTGGTAGTGTTAGAAATAGGAGAATCTGTGGATTGTTAGGTAATGTTTGCCCTATTATCTTTGAGATTTGGGTGAGGACGTCAGCCCAGAATGTGTCTAGCTTAGTGCAATGCCACCATATGTGCGTTGGTGTACCTACTTCGCAACATCCTCTCCAACATTTTTTGCTAGATGTTTTATATATTTTTTTGGAATCTGCTTGGTGTAAGGTACCACCTTGTGAGGTTTTTTGTAGTTGGTTTCTAATATCCTTGTGGAGACTGATGACCATTTGGTGTATAGGAATGCTGCATTCAACTCTTTGCAAGTGAAGTTAGACCCCAGCTCCTTTTCCCATGATTTAGTATATGTGGGCAATGTTTGAGTATTTTAACGGTTTGTACAATATGGATATAATGTGCCTAGGTGGTGTGTCTTATAAGCATAATGTCTCAAATTGGGTACGTTTTCTGAGGTAATGTTGCTTATTAGGGTGTGATTCTACATAATGGCAGATCTGTTTGTGTGAGAACCAGGTCAGGAATATTCCTGTGTGTGTGTCCAGTAGTTTGTCTCGTGGTTTGACTTTCCCATCTCTATATAGTATTGAGATTATTTGTTTTTTTATATGGTTGGCATTGTCCGTTTGTATCTCTTTAAGGTTCCAAGGTAGAGATGGGTTATTGCTAATGGGTGTCATGGGAGACACTATCCCAGATATGTTGGTGGATGTGTGTAGAAGCTTGTCCAAGGTTAAAAGAAATACGTTAGTATAAGACATTTGTGTATTACTACCAGTCTGTTTCTTGCTGGGATCCACCCGGCTATCCCTGCATTGGCTAGTCCCATCACTTGCTTATCTAATTTGACCCATTGTTTGTGTGAGCTGTCAGCACACCAGTCCAGCAGCCTATGTAATGTTATGGAGATTTTTTATGTAGGGATGTGTGGGAAGGTACATTGAGCGCTTTGCTATCCTGGGTTTAATTACCTGCCAGATAAAGTGTTCTAGCAGCGATTGGATTTTGTATAAATACTGTGTTAGAGGTACTGGGGTAGTCTGTAAAAGGTATAAAAGTCTCAGAAGAATATTAATTTTTAATCACATTTATCCTGCCGAGCCAGGAGATGGTCTTATTTTTCCAGCTTGATAGGTCAGCTGAGATAGTCTCCTCTAGCAACTTGAAGTTGAATTGAAACACTACTATTGGGGGTAAGGTGCAGGAAATTTTCCCAGATACTTTAATTCTTTGTTTTTTTAAGTGGGCAATCATGTGTTAAGCGACTCAATACTTGTTCCTCATACGTGATATTCATCATCTCTGATTTGGTGACATTTAAAAGGAAATTGAAGATAGATCCATATTCTTTAAATGTGTCTAAGGTTATCGATATTGAGGTTTCTATCTTGGTAAGCATGAGTAGGATGTCATCGGCATATAATGCCAGTTTGTACTCCGTACCATTTATATGCACTCCTGCAATTTGGGTGTGTTGTCTTATGCTTTGTGTCAGTGTCTCTATGGACAATGCAAACAGGAAAGGGGAGAGGGGGCAGCCCTGTCTTGTACCGTTGTGGGTATTAAAACTATCTGATAGGATACCATTGACTTTGGCTGTCAGGGAGGTGTAGAGGGAGAATGCCAGTGTTATACATTTATTGCTGAATTTCCTTTTTTGAATCATTGCTTTCAGAAACTGCCAATTTACCCTTTCAAAGGCTTTTTCCGCATCTGTGGAAATCATTACCGCAGGGATGTTGTGATTTTTGAAGTGCAATATAATTTGCAAGGCCTTCAGGGTATTGTCCCTAGCCTCCCTATTTGGGACGAACCCCACTTGGTCTGTGTTTATTAATTTAGGCAAATATCTGTTTATTCTGGTGTCTAGGATTTTTATATCTGAGTTAAGCAGAGAAATTGGGCGGAAATTTTCGAGTTTATTTGGTTGTTTCCCTGGTTTTGGGAGGACCGTTATGTGTGCCTCCAACATATTAATAGGGAGTCCACCTGTTTCTAGTAGGTTATTAAATACATTTGCCAGGGGGGATGTCAGAAATTGTGCGTATTTTTTATAATATATTATGCTCAGACCATCCGGGCCTGGGCTTTTGCCATTGGGCATACTCCTGATCGCCGTCTCCAATTGTTCTGCCTCCTTTTCATCTAAAGTTGGGAGTTCTAAGTCTGAGCGAAACTGTTCTATATCCGATGACGTGGCAGTGTTTTTGATGTTGTATAGTGCAGCGTAATAATGTCTAAAGGTCTCCGCTATGTGCTTGCTATCTTTATGGGATTCTCCCTGGGTGTTTGTGATGCAGTGTATGCGAGTGGCTAGCTGGCGTTTTTTAAGTGCTCTTGCTAGGGACGATCCAGTCTTGTCTTGTATATAAAAATATTTCTGTTTTAGGAACACTGACTTCCTTTGATATTCTCTTGTTAAGTATTCTTTTAGGTGTTGCCTGGATTGGGTCAATGTCTCATATATTGGGGTAGAGTGTGGTTCTAGTTTATGTTTTTTCTCCCAGTAGCCTATCTGAGCTAGTGTAGAATTTAAGTATTGCCTATTGTTTCTTTTTCCCGTGCTTTGAGTGCCAAAAAATCCCCCTTCACTACACATTTATCTGCTTCCCATATTGTTGAGTGAGCTATATTTTCCGTATTGTTTTCCCTGAAATAATTTCCTAATGTTGTTTCTATGTCCTGGTTAGCTAGTGTGTTTTCTAGAATGTGCTCATTGAATCTCCATAGGAACAGTCATTGTGGGATGTCAGGCCAGTCTATGGTGCACTGTACTGGGGCATGGTCAGACCATGTAATAGGTAGTATGTTGGAGTCTGTTATTATGGAGTGTACGTTTTGTGCGGGTGGGAGTAGAAAGTGTAATCTCTTGAGTTCAGGTTAAGTTTTCTCCATATGTCGTGCAGAGTCAGTTGCGCTAGTTGATTTGTGAATGACTTTGTCCGGTTTGGGCATGTGGGTGATTCCTGTTGCTGTGTCTACCTTTGCATCTAGGGACAGATTAAAATCCCCACCAAGAAACAGTGTGCCCTTTGTATGTTCCAAAAGTTTTTGGGAAATTGTTTTGAAGAGAATATGTTGGTTTGTGTTTGGTAAGTATATGTTCGCTAAAGTCTATTATACAGGAGGCCTATTAGTATTATGTATCTGCTGTTCTTGTCTTTCACTAGGTTTGTCGCCTGAAAGTGAACAGAATTGTTAATGAAAATTTCCACCCCTTCTGTTTTGGAGTTCCCTGATGCCATATAGGCATTTTATGTCACTTTTTTAAAGCGGGTTTCCAGAAGAAAAAGAATGTCACTGGTGGCTTGGTATAAGTCCCTGAAGACCATGGACCTCTTTTCGGGGCTATTTATTCCCTTTACATTTATTGTAGTAAATGTGAGCGTGTGTGCATTTTGCCACATACTGGCTTCCCCAGGTGCTACAAGTCATGAGAACGTGTTGGGGGCAGAGGCGTGAGCTTTAAGTAATGAGGGGGAGAGGTGTCAGGCAGCATCAGCCAATGAGGTTGTGAATGCTAGTACTCTGATTTTGCAAAATCAAGCAGTCTCCTATGTTGGATGCTCTAGTGTGCGTCAGCTCAGTCGCTATGTCTTAAGACTCTAAAGGTCAACCCAATACAGAGTGTAAGATAAATTGGAAACGGATAAAATATATACAAGAAAATATACACTTTAAACAGTTGCCACAACAATCATAGGCTGTAATATAATGCGTAACCTGTCTCTATCCTTCTTATATTATCTATGAGGTAATTCGGTATAGACTAAGCTATACAAGTTTCTAATAAACAATATTTTCTAACAGTTGTAACGGTAACAGTAAGGGTAGTATCCCTATCTTCAAAACCCTATCTAATGTGAGAAGTAGAGAAAAAACAAAAAGTAAATTTATGCTTACCTGATAAATTGATTTCTTCTATGATACAACAACGAGTCCACGGATTCATCCTTTACTTGTGGGATATTATCCTCCTGCTAACAGGAAGTGGCAAAGAGCACCACAGTAGAGCTGTCTATATAGCTCCTCACTTGACTCCACCCCCCCGTTAATTTGACCGAAGGTATAGGAAGAAAAAGGAGAAACTAAAAGGTGCAGAGGTGACTGAAGTTTTAAATAAAAAATATAATCTGTCTTAAATTGACAGGGCGGGCCGTGGAATCGTGGTATCATAGAAGAAATCAATTTATCAGGTAAGCATAAATTTACTTTTCTTCTATAAGATACGACGAGTCCACGGATTCATCCTTTACTTGTGGGATACAATACCAAAGCTACAGGAAACAGATGAACGGGAGGGACAAGACAGATACCTAAACAGAAGGCACCACTGCTTGAAGAACTTGTCTCCCAAAAATAGCCTCCAAAGAAGCAAAAGTATCAAATTTGGAAAATTTGGAAAAGGTATGAAGGGAAGCAGAACAGAAGCATCGTTTTTAAAAGCCCATGTGGAAGCCACCGCTCTAGTAGAATGAGCTGTAATACTTTCAGGAGGCTGCTGTCCAGCAGTCTTGTATGCCAAACGGATTATGCTTTTCAGCCAAAAAGAAAGAGGTAGCCGTAGCTTTTTGACCTCTACACTTTCCAGAATAGACAATAAACAGAGAAGATGTTTGACGGAAATCCTTGGTCGCTTGCAAGAAAACTTCAAGGCACAA
This sequence comes from Bombina bombina, assembly GCF_027579735.1. NCBI lineage: Eukaryota > Metazoa > Chordata > Amphibia > Anura > Bombinatoridae > Bombina > Bombina bombina. The sequence goes on along the minus strand of NC_069504.1, from coordinate 429,481,114 downwards.
ACCACGTCCAAGTTATGTAGCAGAAGAAGGGTTAGGACACAGAGAAGGAACAACAATTTCCTGATTAATATTCTTATTAGAAACAACCTTAGGCAGGAATCCAGGTTTAGTACGCTAACCCACCTTATCAGAATGGAATATAAGATAAGGCGAGTCGCATTGTAAGGCAGATAGCTCAGAAACTCTTTGAGCAGAAGAGATAGCAACTAAAAACAAAACTTTCCAAGATAGAAGTTTAATATCTATGGAATGCATAGGTTCAAACGGAACCCCTTGAAGAACCTTAAGAACTAAATTCAAACTCCATGGTGGAACAACAAGTTTAAACACAGGCTTAATTCTAACCAAAGCCTGACAAAATGACTGAATGTCTGGGACATCTGCCAGACGCTTGTGCAGTAAAATTGACAAAGCAGAAATCTGTCCCTTTAAGGAACTAGCCGATAACCCCTTCTCCAATCGTTCTTGGAGAAAGGACAAAATCCTAGGAATCCTGATCTTACTCCATGAGTAGCCTTTGGATTTGCACCAATAAAGATATTTACGCCATATCTTATGATAAATTTTCCTAGTGACAGGCTTTCGAGCCTGAATCAAAGTATCTATGACCGACTGAGAGAATCGCCGCTTAGATAAAATCAAGCGTTCAATCTCCAGGCAGTCAGCCGCAGAGAAACTAGATTTGGATGTTGGAACAGACCCTGAATGATAAGGTCCTGTCTCAGTGGCAGTTTCCACGGTGGCAGAGATGACATTTCCCCCAGATCTGCATACCACGCCACGCAGGTGCTACCAAAATTACCGAAGCCCTCTCCTGTTTGATTCTGGCAATCAGACGAGGAAGGAGAGGAAAAGGAGGAAACACATAAGCCAGGTTGAACGACCACGGTACTGCTAGAGCATCTATCAGTACTGCTTGAGGATCCCTTGATCTGGACCCGTAACAAGGAAGTTTGGCATTCTGACGAGATGCCATCAGATCCAATTCTGGTGTGCCCCATTGATGAATCAATTGTGCAAACACCTCCGGATGGAGCTCCCACTCCCCCGGATGAAAAGTCCGACGACTGAGAAAATCCGCTTCCCAGTTTTCCACTCCTAGGATATAGATTGCTGATAGATGGCAAGAGTGAGTCTCTGCCCATCGAATGATTTTGGAAACCTCTGTCATCGCTAGAGAACTCTTTGTTTCCCCTTGATGATTGATATATGCTACAGTCGTGATATTGTCCGACTGGAATCTTATGAATTTGGCCGAAGCCAGCTGAGGCCACGCCAAAAGCGCGTTGAATATCGCTCTGTTCTAAAATATTTATTGGAAGGAGAGCCTCCTCCTGAGTCCACACACCCTGCGCCTTCAGGGAATTCCAGACTGCACCCCAGCCCAAGAGGCTGGCGTCCGTCGTCACTATGACCCATGCTGGCCTGCGGAAACACATTCCCTGTGACAGATGATCCTGTGACAACCACCAAAGAAGAGAGTCTCTAGTCTCTTGATCACGATTTATCTGAGGAGATAAATTTGCATAATCCCCATTCCACTGTCTGAGCATGCATAGTTGCAGTGGTCTGAGATGCAAGCAAGCAAACGGAACTATGTCCATTGCCGCTCCCATTAGTCAGATTACCTCCATACACTGAGCCACTGACGGCAGAGGAATGGAATGAAGTGCTCGGCAAGTGGTTAAGATCTTTGATTTTCTGACCTCCGTCAGAAAAATTTTCATGTCTACCGAGTCTATCAGAGTTCCAAGGAATGGAACTCTTGTGAGAGGAACATGTGAACTCTTCTTTATGTTCACCTTCCACCCGTGAGATCTTAGAAAAGTCAACACGATGTCCGTGTGAGATTTGGCTAGCTGGTAAGTGGACGCCTGAATCAAGATATCGTCCAGATATGGCGCCACTGCTATGCCCCGCGGTCTTAGAACCGCCAGAAGGGACCCTAGCACCTTTGTGTAAATCCTGGGAGCTGTGGCCAACCCGAAAGGAAGGGCCACAAACTGGTAATGCTCGTCCAGGAAGGCGAACCTGAGGAACTGGTGATATTTGTGGATAGGAATGTGAAGATACGCATCCTTCAAATCCACGGTTGTCATATATTGACCCTCCTGGATCATTGGTAAAATTGTCCGAATGGTTTCCATCTTGAAGGATGGGACACTGAGAAATTTGTTTAGAATTTTGAGATCTAAAATCGTTCTGAAGGTTCCCTCTTTTTTGGGAACCACGAACAGATTGGAGTAAAACCTGTGCCCCTGTTCTGCTTTTGGAACTGGGCAGATTACACCCATAGTAGATAGGTCTTCTACAAAGCATAAGAATGCCTCTCTTTTTGTCTGGTTTACAGACAAACGTGAAAGATGAAATCTCCCCCTTGGAGGAGAATCTTTGAATTCTAGATGATATCCCTGGGTCACGATTTCTAAAGCCCAGGAATCCTGAACGTCTCTTGCCTAAGCCTGAGCGAAGAGAGAAAGTCTGCCCCCTACTAGATCCGGTCCCGGATCGGGGGCTGCCCTTTCATGCTGTCTTGGTAGCAGCAGCGGGCTTCTTGGCCTGTTTACCTTTATTCCAGGTCTGGTTAGGTCTCCAGACTGACTTGGATTGAGCAAAATTCCCCTCCTGCTTTGTGGCAGGGGAGGAAGTAGAGGGACCACCTTTGAAGTTTCGAAAGAAACGAAAATTATTTTGTTTGGCCCTCATTCTATTTGTCTTGTCCTGAGGAAGGGCATAGCCTTTTCCTCCAGTGATGTTGGAAATGATCTCCTTCAGTTCAGGCCCGAATAGGGTCTTACCTTTGAAAGGAATAGCTAATAGCTTAGATTTTGATGACACATCAGCAGACCAGGACATAAGCCATAACGCTCTACGTGCTAAAATGGCAAAACCTGAATTCTTTGCCGCTAATTTAGCCATTTGAAAAGCGGCATCTGTAATAAAAGAATTAGCTAGCTTGAGAGCCTTAATTCTATCTAAAATATCATCTAATGGGGTCTTAACCTTAAGAGACTCCTCTAGAGCCTTGAACCAAAAGGCAGCTGCAGTAGTTACAGGAACAATGCACGCTATAAGTTGTAGAAGAAAACCCTGATGAATAAACAATTTCTTTAGAAGACCCTCTAATTTTTAATCCATAGGATCTTTGAAAGTAGAACTATGCTCAATAGGTATAGTTGTACGTTTAGCCACGGTAGAAATAGCTCCCTCCACCTTAGGGACCGTCTGCCACGAATCCCGAATGGTGTCAGATATGGGAAACATTTTCTTAAAAGTAGGAGGGGGAGAGAACGGAATGCCTGGTCTATCCCATTCCTTAGTAACAATGTCCGAAATCCTCTTAGGGACTGGAAAAACAGTGTAAGCAGGGACCTCTAGATATCTATCCATTTTACACAATTTCTCTGGAGGAATTGCAATAGGGTCACAATCATCCAGAGTCGCTAAAACCTCCCTGAACAACAAGCGGAGGTGTTCAAGCTTAAACTTAAAGGCCATCATATCCGAGTCTGTTCGAGGGAACATCTTTCCTGAATCAGAAAGCTTTCCCTCAGACAGCAATTCCCCCACCCCCAACTCAGAACATTGTGAGGGTACATCGGAGATGGCCAAGCGTCAGAGGGCTCAGCATTTACTCTCATACCGGACCTACTGTGCTTCCCCTGCAAACCAGGCAGTTTAGATAATACCTCTGTGAGGGTAGTAGACATAACTGCGCCATATCTTGCAGGGTGAAAGAATTAGACGCACTAGAAGTACTTGGCGTCGCTTGGGCGGGCGTTAAAGGTTGTGACACTTGGGGAGAAGTAGATGGCATAACCAGATTCTCTTCTGACTGAGAATCATCCTGAGACATACTTTTATCAGCTAAAATATGTTCTTTGCAATGTAAGGCCCTTTCAGTACATGAGGGACACATTTTAAGTGGGGGTTCCACAATGGCTTCTAAACACATGGAACATTGGCTTTCCTCAATGTCAGACATGTTAAACAGGCTAGTAATGACCACAAACAGGCTTGAAAACACTTTATTCAGAGAAAAAAATAATCTGAAAAAAACGGTACTGCGCCTTTAAGAGAAAAAAAAAAGCATACAATTTTTTCAAAACTGCTTTAAAACGATAAAATAGTCCCAATTTTATGATTAAAGCATCCCAACTTGTCAGCTAAGTTTGCCCCACAAGGAAAGGAATACTTAACCCTTACCAAAAAAACGTTGTGCTATAAAACGTTAACTTCCAATAAAAACACCCCCTGCACCTCCCTCAGGGGTCTGAAAAATCGGATTAAACCTTCAATTTGGGGGGGGGGGGGGGGGGGCTAGCTTTTAGCCTGAACGGTTGCACAGAGCTATAGCTCCAGCTACATGTAATGAATAAGTCCCAGACCGTCCAGCCCAGTTAATCTGGTCATCACAAGGTGACTAATTGCTTTTGAACTCCTCTGGAGAGGTTTAAAAATGAAGAGACACTCAAGCATTTATCTGCAGAGCAAGATTATGCAGAGCAACTACCCAGGGCCCTTGAGAGCGGCCATTTTCTAAGCCTAACCCCACATGGTATATCATGCAATAAAGAAGGACAACGAAACTCTCTCCTTACCGATTGGAAACCCCTCAATTTGGGAGATCAGAGAACCTCTATACATGGATACCTGACTCATGGTTTAAGCCTCAACATCACTTCGGATGTATAACTATCACAGCGGGCAGCTAATGTCTAATGACTCGACAACTCACTAAACGAGAGCCCCTCACTCAGATATCAACAGTCTGGTGGTCAGTCTTACATAATGGCAACCCACTCCCACCCTCTGGAACCTATTAGGAAAAATGCCTGAGACATCGCGGTAGAGACTTTTGATGACCGTCTGTCATTTGAGACATACACGGATATTAAGGAGCATCTACGGATACTATATGAAGAGATAAAAATTTCCTTTAATCTTACTTGCGATGCTTACGCGACTCCTAGCTTTGTTCCACTGACCCAGGAGACTCACAAGACGGAGCTGAACTGCCAGACGGGAGGTCCTGAACCACTGAAGTCTGAGTCTTCCATCTCGCACAATACTGCCACCGCGATCTCCGCTGGCCTAGCTCCCGCATTATGTTCTACTCATCTGCTCCTGATTCCTACTGTCTCTAGGGGCTTGATTGAAGGTAAGCCCTCCATTTCCACCAGAGACATAACAGAATGTTGAGATCTCTCAGAGGACGGAGATACCTGCTACAGTCCTGTCAGCTGACGGGAACCCCTCAAGCCTTAAGATGTGGAGTGGGATAGTGCGGACACACACGCGGAGCCCAACACCCCCTCTACCGAACGGTACTTCTTAAGGTGCCAAAGGGAAGGGACATATGTTACATGAGACTATACAGCGGTTCTTGCTACCTAGGATATGTTAACCACTTTCAGAGTTTGTCACCCTAGATATCAGGCTCAGTTTAAAACCCAGAACATAGCCTAGCAAATGCCAGTTACTAAGCCCCTATGACGGCTGGTAGGCCTGAGAAATTTGGTACGAGTGACTGAGGTTACAGCAAATAAAAAGGGTGCATGTTTATTGTTTATTATATGTTTGTCTTATCTCTAAATTCTTAGGAATCTGCATGTAAAGCTACATGGCAATGTTTTAAGTTACTACTACGCAGGATCTAGGCTTGTTCTCTAATTATGTATACACAATTGTAAAACGATGAATAGTATATTATTATAATGTAATATTTACATATGTCCTACACCAATCACTATTATATACATAGGGACATAAAGCTTCCTACACCTGTCTCAATTATAATGCTTTCAGGTCTCTAACTCTCACTTCTTATGCATCTGACTTCCCTTAATGTGCGACAATACTAGATCCTATTTTCAGGCTGTTCTGTTTGGCTCGAGGAACACTAGACTGTTACCCCTAATTCTACACAACTAGTTTTTTTTTTAGTTTTTTTTTTATTAAGGAACCAATCCTATGTGAGTTGACTCCAGTTCTTCTCATATATATTATCTTAGGGAGTCCCCTGACACAGATCATAGCCTCTATATTAGATACTGGACTTTTACCCGGAGCTGCCCTTAGCCCAGAATAGCAAGATATTAGTTCATACTCTAGTATTACCTAATAATTAATAGTTATGTTTTGTTAGCTCCTGTAGAGATAATGCAGAAGTCCCTAGACCCAGACCCATTTTAAATTTATGATGTCTCTACTTACTGGGTTTTATTAACCCCCTACTTCGTCTCTCTCCATATTCCCTTATTCTTAGACATGACACACTTCTAACAAGAGTTCTACCGCACCTCCCCCCCCCACATCCCTCCTGCCTCTCCCTTTCTCTCATCTTTTTTCCCTCCCCCCTTCTGCATCTCTTTAAAGCAGCTTGGGTCTGCTGATCTTCCCCACCTTACTCTTTTAAGTACCAGGTCCAAAAGTGACCATTCTCAATGCTAAATTCCTCTCCAAGTGTACATCAGCTTTGTTGGGTTCAAAAGTAGCCCGTTGTTTTCATTGAGGAACTCATTTTAGAATACAATATAAAACAGAGGTTTAAGATGACTAGCCATACAGCTCTAATGTACTATTTTTGCTTTACTCAAAATGTTCCTGTCTGTCTTATAATTTGATATCTATATTTTATGGCATTTCATACATGTTGTATTTTTACATAACCTCAATAAAAATTATAAATACAAAAAAAACCTTCAATTTGGCCCAAACTGTCTGAAAGGCCCACCGGAGTTGGAGCTTGCTGCTTGTCTGGGAAAAACAACTGCGCAACTGAGGTTGGAAAATAGGCCCTGCCCATCTCACTCAATGTCTCACAGCCTAAAATAACCGCACCGGAGCGGTCTAAAACCTAGCCATGTGGGTTCATATACCCATAAATGAAGCCATGTGTACCCTCTATACTTAATAAAGTAGAAAAATGTCTATCATAAAAAACGTTATCTATAACTCCCAGTCATGAAAACGTTTGCACACAAACATAACATCAGTGTCAACCATTTTTTTTATAGCCCAATATGCAAGTCCAGTAATACCCCTCTTTATACTTTAGGATTACTGCTTACCCTTTCCCTCATGGGGATACTGTCAGCCAATTCTGAAATAACACAGTATCTCCAGAAAAAAAAATTACTGAACATACCTCACTGCTTATAGCATGAAAAACGTTCCTCACGCTGAAGTTTCTTAAGTACTCCTCAGCCATTCTGTGGGAACTACTCTAGATCTTAGTAACAACTGCTAAGATCATCAGCCTCCAGGCGGAAGTCTTCATCCATCTGCTGCCTGGGAGAAAATAGCACACACCGGTACCATTTAAAATAAAAAAACTCTTCCTTGAAGAAAATAAAAACTAACATTTTATCACCTCTTTCACTTTACCCTTCCTATTACTTAGAGTAGGCAAAGAGAATGACTGGGGGGTGGAGTCAAGGGAGGAGCTATATAGACAGCTCTGCTGTGGTGCTCTTTGCCACTTCCTGTTAGTAGGAGGATAATATCTCACAAGGATGAATCTGTGGACTTGTCGTATCTTATAGAAGAAAACTTTGATATACGACCTGTAGCTACAGTGGCTTTCACAAAGTTCTTACAGGCACAGGAATGTTCTTGAAAGTCAAGGTGAGGTATTGTCCAGAGCTCATGCTTTAGGTGAAGTGGATGAGCTTCGTTCAGCTAGTTGAGTGCTGTTATCCGTGGGTCTTCCGGTATTTTGTCACTACCTTGAGCATCTCTGTCCTTCTTCTGGATGTGGTATGTTAATCTTTAGAGCTTCACAAAAGCCCTGGAGTTCATCCATATTTATAAAGGTAGCTGTAGAGTCTCCTCTGGTGGCGATAATACTGGGAATCCCCAGCGATAGGGGATTTTCTGATCCCTTAGCGTTGTGGTTATGAATTGAAGCTCCCTTCTTTTTTGCAGAGTTGTTGGGCTGAGGTCAGCGAATACCTGTATATTGTTACCTGCGTGTGTTATCTTTTGTCTTTGTCTTGCGTGCCTGAGAATCTCCTCTCTATCTTTATGGTTCAGCAGCTTTACTATGACTTCTCTCAGTGGGGCTTTTGATGGCAGCTTTGCCCTCAAAGCTCTGTGCACTCTTTCAATTATCTCTGGCGAGCTGCTAGTTTCTTTAATTGTTCTTAAAAGGTCTTGGAGGCAGCCTTCCAGGGCAGTTGGTATTATTTTGGGTATGCCGCAAATCCGTAGGTTGTTTCTTCGCCCTCTGTTATCCAAATCCTCCACCTTTTCTAGGAGATGGTGTATATTCTCTTCTTGGTCGTAAACCATCTTTGATATGTGTTGTATATCATTGCAGGTGGTGTTGTGGTATTCTTCAAGTGTTGAGACCCTAGTAGTGACCTTGGCTAGGTCTCTTAAGTTCTCCGTACCAGCTTTTGACCTCTCCCATGATCTCTTTGATGCCATCCTTAGACAAACACAAAGCAACAGCACCAGTGAAAAATAATCCTTTATTTAGGACAAAAGAGAAACAAAATAAGTTTTGTCCTAAATAAAGGATTATTTTTCACTGGTGCTGCTGCTTTGTGTTGGTCTATACTGTGATTGGGACTTGTCTCTATCCCTGCAGCCTGCACAGTGTTTGAGTTAGTATGTGCCGATCTCTCATATACTTTCTATACATTTGATGTCATCCTTGGTTCACAGATTGTAGATCTACTTTGGTTATTGAGGGGCTGCCAGAGGTGGGGAGAGGTGCTTTTTGGGGGTCTGCAGTGGAGTCATTAGTTGTGGGGCCCATATTGGACGGTGTGCTGACCGGTTCTTGGTGTTTTAATTACTGCCGTGTCAGTTTAACATTACTGTTATTTTCTAATTTGCTAGCTCCGCGGCCTGGCATATCCAAATATATGATACTACAGAACTATATATCTTTTTGCTTGTGGTGTTGATAACTAGGTAAAGAACAGAGCAGGTGTTAGGTGTTATTTGCAAGTGTCCTTTATATAAGGTATGACATATGTAGTGTGCAGGGGTCTGTATAATTTATCTCTTTGCAGGTGCACAATGAGGTTTCACCTGTATATGGTATGCAATTTATTCCCTCTGCTTTGTATCCCTGCGGCTGGTATTTTCACTTATGCTGAGGCCTAGGTGTGGCTTAACTTCAGTTTTTAGCAGGTTTTCCTGCCCTGCTTCTTGGGTCATCCATTCTTAATTTAATTCTCACAAGATTTCCAAGCCCTGCTAACAAAAAAGCAACGGCACAGTATGAAGCTACCACCACCATACTTCTCTGTTTGTTGAGGTATGGGCAAGGTTTTGTTAGCATCACACACATGTTTTGAATTTGTGCTCTATAGTGGTCTCATATGAAAACCTTTTACCATACTTTAGCCAAGTCAGTATCAGGCTTTTAAAAGTGCCATAAAACATGTTGAGATCTGTGCATACTTTAAACTTTACAATAGGGCATCATTGATTCACCTGGTCGTGGACTGGCAAGTAGGCACACATCATTTTTATAGACCCAACCTGGAACAGGCAGTTTTAGGTAATATAGCATTAGCTTAACTACTCCATTTGAAAAATGTATTATATAAGGACCATTTTAAAGCATGGCAACAGGCACATACATTTTTTAAAAAAATCTTGGCACACATCTACATATCTACCATTCGGCAAAAACCCAGATTTCTCAGGACTGGATACACATCTCTTTGCGCAATGGGAGAAAAGGGGATTAAACAACATTAACTCTCTAATAGAACCGCTCACCCACTCTTTTAAACGTTTGCTTCTCTGCAAAAGGAGTATACAGGGAGTGCAGAATTATTAGGCAAGTTGTATTTTTGAGGATTAATTTTATTATTGAACAACCACCATGTTCTCAATGAACCCAAAAAACTCATTAATATCAAAGCTGAATAGTTTTGGAAGTAGTTTTTTGTTTGTTTTTAGTTATAGCTATTTTAGGGGGATATCTGTGTGTGAGGGTGACTATTACTGTGCATAATTATTAGGCAACTTAACAAAAAACAAATATATACCCATTTCAATTATTTATTTTTACCAGTGAAACCAATATAACATCTCAACATTCACAAATATACATTTCTGACATTCAAAAACAAAACAAAAACAAATCTTTGACCAATATAGCCACCTTTCTTTGCAAGGACACTCAAAAGCCTGCCATCCATGGATTCTGTCAGTGTTTTGATCTGTTCACCATCAACATTGCGTGCAGCAGCAACCACAGCCTCCCAGACACTGTTCAGAGAGGTGTACTGTTTTCCCTCCTTGTAAATATCACATTTGATGATGGACCACAGGTTCTCAATGGGGTTCAGATCAGGTGAACAAGGAGGCCATGTCATTAGATTTTCTTCTTTTATACCCTTTCTTGCCAGCCACGCTGTGGAGTACTTGGACGCGTGTGATGGAGCATTGTCCTGCATGAAAATCATGTTTTTCTTGAAGGATGCAGACTTCTTCCTGTACCACTGCTTGAAGAAGGTGTCTTCCAGAAACTGGCAGTAGGACTGGGAGTTGAGCTTGACTCCATCCTCAACCCGAAAAGGCCCCACAAGCTCATCTTTGATGATACCAGCCCAAACCAGTACTCCACCTCCACCTTGCTGGCGTCTGAGTCGGACTGGAGCTCTCTGCCCTTTACCAATCTAGCCACGGGCCCATCCATCTGGCCCATCAAGACTCACTCTCATTTCATCAGTCCATAAAACCTTAGAAAAATCAGTCTTGAGATATTTCTTGGCCCAGTCTTGACGTTTCAGCTTGTGTGTCTTGTTCAGTGGTGGTCGTCTTTCAGCCTTTCTTACCTTGGCCATGTCTCTGAGTATTGCACACCTTGTGCTTTTGGGCACTCCAGTGATGTTGCAGCTCTGAAATATGGCCAAACTGGTGGCAAGTGGCATCTTGGCAGCTGCACGCTTGACTTTTCTCAGTTCATGGGCAGTTATTTTGCGCCTTGGTTTTTCCACACGCTTCTTGCGACCCTGTTGACTATTTTGAATGAAACGCTTGATTGTTCTATGATCACGCTTCAGAAGCTTTGCAATTTTAAGAGTGCTGCATCCCTCTGCAAGATATCTCACTATTTTTGACTTTTCTGAGCCTGTCAAGTCCTTCTTTTGACCCATTTTGCCAAAGGAAAGGAAGTTGCCTAATAATTATGCACACCTGATATAGGGTGTTGATGTCATTAGACCACACCCCTTCTCATTACAGAGATGCACATCACCTAATATGCTTAATTGGTAGTAGGTTTTCGAGCCTATACAGCTTGGAGTAAGACAACATGCATAAAGAGGATGATGTGGTCAAAATACTCATTTGCCTAATAATTCTGCACTCCCTGTAATTTGCTGAACACTCATTTTTATGCATATCTCCAAGCTCGTCATTATGTGGGGGCATTGGTCAGAGACAATACAGACTTCTGGGAAGGTTCACCATTTCACTTTACGCAAGCCTTATACAAAATGGGTAGATTCTCTTTGTCAGATATCTATCAAGTACTTCTACACAGACAACTCCAACTATTACAACCACACCTGCAATTAGGATGGGGGAGAGAGGGGCTGGGAAAAATTAGCTGGGAGGAATTACGGTAAGGCATGGAAAAGGTCAGGAAGGCTACTCTGTCTGCAATGCTCAGGGAATCACAGACACAAATAGTTCACAGAACGTATTTGACACCAAGGATTATGGCTAAATGGGATCCTAACTGTGCCAATAAGTGTGCAAAGTGCTCGTTAGAATCGCCAAACTTATCACATTGGATGTGGCTATGTCCAGTGATGCATCAATTTTGGGGTAAGATCCAATATTGTGAGAGAGAAAGTAAGGGCGCTAAAAAAGCTTAACGATACCACTTAAAGCTGACAGATAATTGTATAATAACCAGGGACTTCAATGAAATATTAGTATATTTAATATACAATAAAAAATGACAAGGACATAAACTTTAAAAGGGACGTTTCCCAAAAATTGTATGATAAGACAATGATTCAACATAAAAATAGTCTAACATAAAAATATAAAAAATAATACATAAAGAAACTTGAATTGGAAACTAGATTTCAAATAAGCGGTGGATACTATGTATAGATAAAAGTTCATTCCTTAGGACATTGCCGTTTGGATGATACAGTGTCTATATCTAGAGTCAAATGTCAGATATACAGGTTATCTTGATTGCTGATCTATATTATATTTGCAGAATAGAGAATCTTTACTTCATCTGTGATTTGTGAACTAGAAACGTCTTATACCTTATCTCAAATACTTGGCAACAACTTTACCAGTAGCCGGTCTCTGTCAAGCAGCTCCGTGTGTGTTCCTCGAGAATCTGGCGTCTGACGTCACGGTTTCCCGCTCGAGGGCTCGCCTCTATTCAGCCAATCAGAACCTCCGTGGGTCTCTGTCTGTTATTCCACTGTTGCGAGATCAGCAATCAAGATAACCTGTATATCTGACATTTGACTCTAGATATAGACACTGTATTATGCAAACGGCAATGTCCTAAGGAATGAACTTTTATCTATACATAGTATCCACCGCTTATTTGAAATCTAGTTTCCAATTCAAGTTTCTTTATGTATTATTTTTTTATATTTTTATGTTAGACTATTTTTATGTTGAATCATTGTCTTATCATACAATTTTTGGGAGACGTCCCTTTTAAAGTTTATGTCCTTTTCATTTTGTATATTAAATATACTAATATTTCATTGAAGTCCCTGGTTATTATACAATTATCTGTCGGATTTAAGTGGTATCTTTAAGCTTTTTTAGCGCCCTTACTTTCTCTCTCACACTTTTTTAACTCTTCACTATAGCAGTTTGAAGGATCTGTTATTTAGTTAAGGTGTCTAATACTCTACACTAAGCACACTATCATCACCTACTATCTCATAAGATCCAATATTGGATTAAAAAAAAGCTTAATATTCCAATTATACTAGAGCCAGACACTATCCTATTTATGAAATGGAACCCACAATTTAAAAAAATGGACCCTGTATTGACCCTGATAATTTTAATAGCTAGGAAATGTATACTTAAACTATGGATCAAAAGTTCAATACCTACTATCGCTGGTTTCATAAACATGCTAAAATAACAAATGTTCACTGAACAAATAGATGTGAGAGTAGATGTCCAAAATAGATTAAATCTCTTTCTACGAAAGTGGCGCAGGCTAATATTAACATTCAAATTGCAGATACTTCTGCCATTCTGAGATAATACCATATTCCTAGAAGACTCCCTGAGAGGAGAGTTGTCTCACATCTTCTCCCATTAGTAGCATTCCCTAGACCTTTGGTAGATTTAATATCCTTACCCTGCCCTCTTTGCCTCCTCCCCCTCCCTTTTTTTTTTACTTAGTCTCCTGGGTCTCATTGAGAAAGGTAAAATCGAGAAAGGTACACCCTTGTGGACACGACTAAAGTTCAAGAAAATATAATGGAAAACAAATGAATAATGCCAAGTTTGAATATTGTTTAATAATTGTTAGTTGTTTGTGGGTAAGTTTGAATAAAAATTAAAAAAAAACAGGGAAGAGAAAATAATAAGTCTGAGCATAGCCACTTAATTTTTAGTTTATTGTCGACAATTGAATGGAATGTACTGTACCAATGAATATGACTCTGTTTCATTTGATGTATCTATTCATAATTGTCATATACACACACATATATACATACATACATACATGCTTCATTTTTCTCTCTCAATAAAAAGAATAAAAAAATAAAAAGTCGTTTTTTTAATGTGAATTCACTTGTAAAAATCAAAACCGAAAGAAATGAATAAACAGACACGCAAACTGACTGCAAGGGAAACATGGTGGGTAATCAGTATGTGCATTGTCTGTCAGGTGTTCTAAGGCTGCAGGTGAGAGGTTGTGCTGTTTGTGATTGGTTTGACACACTTGCAGAGGGCGGATACTGGTTTGAATAATTAAGTGGCCAGGAACTGTTTGATATGTGCGACTGAAAGGTATGCGACTGCCTTTGTGCACTGCCTTTGTGATACCAACTGCAAACGCCAATTCTATGGGAGTAAAAAAATGCGCACAATGTGAAAAATCTACTTGCGTAACTTGTCTGCTATGCCGGGTTTGTAATTGTGTGATTTGAAGAAAAAAAAAACGGCAACGCTGGTTTTTGCGCACGTCGCCAAACATGTGATTGAGGTCCATCTGCAAACGCTGATTACCAAGATCCTAACATATCAAACTAATTAAATATTGTGATTGTTTGCAAGGAAGACTAAGTGCCTGGCTTGCATAACACCCAAAAACCTTCATTATACCTCGTAGAAAATATTAGTAAAAAATCTGGAAAACCTGATTTACAGTATCAAGCCAATATGGGGCATCTTTTTTTTAAATATTTTTTTTTTATTGAGTTTATGCAAATTAAATAACAAAGAAGAATTTCAATTATACAGGAGTAATATACATGCCAGTGTTACAATAACCATCAACATGCATGGAATCAGCATAACAAATTGCATAAGATGATTCTGAAACCTCCAATATATTTTTTAGAGGTATAAATTGTGACCAAACACTGAACACACAAAACCAGCAATGACTAATAGGTGGAAAACATCTGGATGCATTCATGAAAATATAATGAGCTTAGTGGGTACAGTGTGCACAAAATGTAGGTGAATGATAGCACTAAGTATGTGAGTGGGTGTCCGGTAGTTGAAAGAAAGAACTTGTGATAACGATGTAATACAATTTCTGAAGGAGGAGCACCGAATATACCAATAAAAAGTAAAAAAAAAAGGAGGGGGAAATAGGGGAAGAAAGGGACAAGATAGGGATGGGAAGGAGAAGTGAGAGATTAAAGATCAAGAGGTCTGCTTGGTTCTTCTTCAGTTTTAAGTTTTGGGGGACCTAATTCTCTTCCACAATTCCCACGCCTGACAGTGTAAGGAGACCTTATTATTTGCGATAAAGATGGTGCTTTCCATTACTTCCAGATAATCCATGATTTTGATCAAATCATGCCAGTTGGGGATAGTGGTTTGTTTCCACAGACGGGCGATAGTAAGCTTGACAGCCGTCAGTAGATAGATGCTGAGAAGACCCACAGGGGAGAGAGGAAGCCCCACGCCCAAATGGAATAGTACTTTCTGCGGATCCAACCAAAGGGTCGTGTCTACATCAGAACATCTATGGGAGAGCATAGCCCATAGGGGCTGTAGGGCAGGGCCTAATGGGGAATCTTTTGAAAAATTATATTTTTCATAAAAAAAAAATATATAGAATTCCAATAGCAATGAAACAAGCTGCTTCGATCTCTATCAGAAAAACTAATGTCTATATATGTACTGTATCTGACAAAGGTACAATAGACACATTTTGATGGCATCAGACTTAGACTGCCTAGAACAGAATAATCACCTCTTCACTTTACTGAATATTTTGGAGTGGTTTATTTAGGTTGATATTTGATAGCCTGATATTATCCATTATTTATTTGTCCAGATATCTGTTGTATATTTTCTAAGCATTGAGTTTCCATACTATGAGTGTTTTCAATACAAATTTTAATATAAATAAACTTTCTGTGAAAGTAACTTTGAATATCAATATAATATAGATGCTAATTGCACATTCTGCTAGCATTTTCTATGGGATCCTTTTCATTTTTACACAGCACTGGTCAATGTCTACTCTGATTGTGTGACTATGATAATTGCATTTGGCTAAGTGATTAATTATAGATAAACACCATAAGTGCAAGCCCCCCCCCCCCCAAACAGTATCAGAGCCTTTTAGTAGAACTTTCAAAGACTGATGCAAATTGTTATTCTGGACACAAGGGACTGGACACTGTTCTAGGACACAAGGTTGACTTAAAGGTACACTCAGGTTAAATAAAATTTTCATGATTCAGATACAGCATGTAATTTTAAACAACTTTCCAATTTACTTACATTAAAAAAAATTTGCGAAGGAGGCGGGGCGTAGCCGTGCAGGGACATGGCCGCTTTCTGAAAAGCTCCGTGCATGTCCTGAGTCTCCAACTCATATATCTAAGCCCTAACTGAGGAAAATCTACTACACTTAACATATGCAAAGGTGGAACCTGAAAAGGAACAATTGAGAGCAGTTTCGAAAACTTCCGACCTACACGCTGAGAGTGCTATGTAATAACAGGAGCCCACTGACACCGGGAAGACAGGCAAGATCAACCACATACCTCCGCAAGACAAACGAGGTCTGAGTCAGCTTAAAACACACAGCCACGGTAATAGACAGACTGTCAGAAGAGCTCCGATAATACCGGGAGCACATAGAGAACCGAGACGCCATTACCCTGAACCACGCGGTAAGCCAATTGATTGCGTGTAAGTGAAGAAGCTGAATAATAAACACACATAGCCTCGAGAACGCACAACTCAGAATCCTACACCTCAAAAAAAAAAAAAAAAAATAATACACTCTGAACCAGGCTGAACTTGGGCTGGGACTTATAGCAATAACCGGACCAGACAGAGTAAAAATAGAAGTAGGCCTCACTGCGTAAGAGACAGTAATTGCTCAGCTCGACTCAGTGCGCAGCACCACTAGGTCTATACTATAACCAACAAGATATAAAAACAAGAAATACAAGTATTTCACTCACGACAAATTCTATATCCAGAGTGTGAGGGCAATCTGCTAAAGCCATATTATCTGCTAAACTGCACTGTGAAGTTACAGCTTTATCTTGCCGGGCCTTAACACCCAGATCTACACAAATACTAATGGCAACTAAAAGAAATACAAAACCAGACAGAGTAAAAATAGAAGTAGGCCTCACTGCGTAAGAGACAGTAATTGCTCAGCTCGACTCAGTGCGCAGCACCACTAGGTCTATACTATAACCAACAAGATATAAAAACAAGAAATACAAGTATTTCACTCACGACAAATTCTATATCCAGAGTGTGAGGGCAATCTGCTAAAGCCATATTATCTGCTAAACTGCACTGTGAAGTTACAGCTTTATCTTGCCGGGCCTTAACACCCAGATCTACACAAATACTAATGGCAACTAAAAGAAATACAAAACCAGACAAAAAACAAACATCTGCACCAATTATGAACTCTTTCTTCCCTAAACAAGATGTAGACCTGCAGGAGCATTCACAACCACTTAATGACAACGACAATATACAAACAGTGATGAAACCTGCAACTCCAACTTCACACACAGACCAGTTATCTCAGATCCAGTCTAATATTTTATCATTACCTTCCAAATCAGATCTAGCAGACTTAAAATCGTTTATAAAAACGGAAATGACTTCTTTAAGAAAAGATATTAACGAAATGGGGTCCAGACTGGAATATTTGGAGGAAAATCATGACACGCTTAACAATATGATGTCTGATGCTAACCACCTACTAACTAGACATGAAACTTTAGTTCAATCCCTCCAACTAAAAATAGAGGACTTAGATAACCGAAACAGGAGGAGTAATTTAAGGATACGGGGAGTACCAGAAGCAGCAACCAAAGAGTCAATGACCTCCTATCTCTTACAAATGTTTGAATACATTATACCTAATCTTAAACTTACAGAGACATCAATGGAGAGAGCGCACAGAGCTCTAAAACCCATTCCAGTTCCTCCGAAACCGCCAAGAGATATAATTATCAAATTTGCTAACTACTTGGATAAAGAAGCTATCTGGAAACAGGTTAGGTTGCAAAAGGAAATCAAATTCCAGACCTACAGCATACAGATTTTCCAAGATATAAGTCCTGCAACTATTGAAAGGAGAAGGGAGATTCGTTTTATCACCCAGCGCCTACAAGAAAGAAAAGTTAAATATCGTTGGGGATTTCCCTTTAGTCTCATAGTTCAGCAAGATGGAAAAACACATGTTTATAAAGAACTCAATGACTTGGATTCTTTTTCGAAGAGCCTAAATATAGACTTTCCACAGGAAGGCTTACCAACCTCATCAACACAGAGAATGGAAAACCCATTACCCCAGAGAACACAATGGTCGACAGTCCAATATAAGAAGAAAAGAGTAGAAGACCCCTAATTAGTTTCTTGAGAAACCACGGAATTAACACTGGATACATGTTGGGGGTCCCCCCTCAAAGTGAACATTTTGTCGTCTGCCTCCAGAACTGATAAGTATATAGCATGATACAATAAAAATGCCAAATGATTATGTTCTATGTATAATATGCAACTAACCATTAGGCTATATGACTATCTATTTTGCATATCAGAGAACAACGGAGAAAGACAATATATAATACTGTTAAGTTATTGGTTGAATTTAATCTGTTATAGTTCTAAGGGCGAGAAAAGTTCCTGTAGAGAGTTGTTTTGAGTTAATTAACTTGGAATTAGGTTAGATATTGTTGTATGAAAATGACTATTTGAATACAAAGCAGGTGTATATAGTCTAAACTTGCAAATGCACTTGTAATACCACACGTAAAAACCTAAGATTTATTTAACATAAAACTCCAAGCTGAACAAACCAACACATAAGATTATAAGTCATAACACCAGAATATATGCGATCACATAAATATTTACCCACACATAGAAAAATGATTATTTGATTACAAAGCAAATGTATATAGACTAAACTTACATGTACACTTGTAATACCATACGTAAAAATCTAAGATTTATCTAACATGAGACTCCAAGCTGAACAAGCCAACACATAAAATTATAAGACACAACATCAGAATATATGTGATTACATAAATATTTACCCACACATAGAACATTGTCAATTAGACAGAGTACTAAAGTAATAATCAGGAGGATATACTCTAAACCCCCTCATAAAATAGAATAGAACCAAATACATAAGATCCCTTTAAAATTCAGAAGGAGACACAGTTTAAAACCCAAGAAATTTGACAAATTTAATAACCAATATATTAAGAATATAACACTCTGGCTCACTCTGAACAAACTGTATAACTATGAAGGAGAATATAAACGAGCCACACTACCAAGAAGATAGTGAAGTAAATACCAATGTAATAAACCTTTAATTACAAACAGAAATAACAGAAAACTACTATACCAAATACAAGAAGCCCTAACTATTGAAATGATGTACAATGGTAATAGAGTTAAAGCTAAAGAGTTAAAATGATAAACTTATACCAATTCCTCATACATGTGTAAAGCTTTGGAGTTGGAGACTTAGACTTTGACATGCTACCTCAAGTTTGAAAGTATGTTGATTTTTACTGCATACTGTTTTTGTTTTTTAAGCTTATGTCTATTTTTATTTTTATTTTTATTTTTATTTTTTGGGTCATGTTCCTGCTCTGTCCTGTGTTTCCGGCCACATTCTTATGACACACATCTGTTTGGGAAGTCACACACACTGCTCACTCATCACATATATCACTTAGACTATGACTGATAAAAGAAATCATCCTTCACCCACAAACGATATACGTTTATACTCAATAAACGCAAAGGGCCTCAACCTGCCTAACAAAAGATCCACACTACTGAGAGAGAGTCGCACCCTAAGGTCCGATCTGATGTTTCTCCAAGAAACTCACTTTAGAAAAGCAAAAGAACCATCCACATTCACCCGCCTCTATGGCACAGGCTTTTGGGCATCACACCATAAACACAAAATACACGGGGTGGGCATAGTTATCAAAAGAGGTATACCTTTCATAGAATTGAAAACCATTAGAGATAAAGAGGGCCGCTTTATCATATTAATAGGCTTGCTATACAATAGACCGGTGACTCTTGTCTCAGTATACGCTCCTAATTCTCACCAACACTTATTCATTAAAAAACTGTCCAATCTACTATTGGACAACCAGAAAGGAACCCTCATTATGTGCGGGGACCTCAATACAGCCCTAGACCCTGTTAGAGATTGCTCCTCCAGCCGTTCCTCGATTCCTACCTCAAATCTAAATAAAACAATAGCAAGTCTCAAGACTATAGTAGCCCAAGACGTATGGAGAACATTGCATCCACAACTCAGAGACTACACTTTCTACTCATACCCACACGGAGTATACTCCAGAATTGATTATGTATTTACAGACGTAGGGAGCCTAGATTTATTTCATACAGCCAAGATATGGCCGATAACATGGTCTGACCACGCCTCACTGACTAGTTCTTTTTCATGGCCATCTAAACCCATCAAAGATTTTATCTGGAAACTGGACGACACACTCTTAACAGACCCCATAAATGTAATAAAGATTGAAAAAACACTCATAGAATACTTTCAGATTAATAATACTTCTGAAACTTCAGCACAAACACTATGGGAAGCACACAAAAGCGTTGTCAGAGGAGAATTGATAGCCATGAAAGCATATATCAATAAAACCAAAAGAGAGACAGTTAATTCATATCTCCTCAGAATACAACAACTGGAAGCAAAGCATAAGGACTTTCCCTCAGATAAAGATACTTTAACAGCACTTACATTTGAAAGACAAAAACTAGCTTCTCATTTGTCAAAAGAACATAAAAGAAAGGCTTTATACAACCAACAGAAACATTACGAGGGTCGTAATAAATTTGGACGTCAGCTAGCGAGATACCTTAAACATAAAGCACATAAAAAATACATATTACAAATTATCGATGAAAAAGGACATATACAACATTCTACCAGACAAATAGCCTATACATTTCAAAGATTTTTTCAAAAATTATATAATATCAACAATGACTACAACAAACATACCACGGACACACAAACACGCTTACAAGAGATGAATACATACCTTAGTCGGTTAAAAATGCCCAATATTACACCTGAACAAAAAGAGGACCTAGAAGCCCCTCTATCCTTAGAGGAAATAACCCAAGTCATCAAAGATTTACCAACTGGAAAAACACCGGGCCCAGACGGTTTTGGCCATAAATATTACTCCATATTCAGAGACACACTAACACCTCACCTCTCAAATTATTTCCAATACATAGACAGCGCGGAGGCCTTTTCAGCAAGAGCACTCGAAGCTCATATTATTTTATTACCAAAACCTAACAAATCTCCTTCCTCCCCCGCAAATTACCGCCCAATTTCGCTATTGAACACAGACATCAAAATTTACGCGAAAATACTAGCCCTCAGACTAAATAAAATCCTCCCCAGTATTATTCATCAAGACCAAGTTGGCTTTGTGCCTGGTCGTGAAGCTAAAGACAACACGGTCAGGGCCCTCCACCTAATACATTATGTTAAGAAAAACAATATACCTACTCTATTCGTATCCACAGATGCCGAAAAGGCCTTTGACCGTGTTGCCTGGGATTATTTGAGAGCCACCCTGACACACCTAGGACTAGGTCCACAAATACTAGCCCGAATTTTCTCTTTATATTCTCAACCAAACGCACGTATCTTGATAAATGGCACCCTGTCAGACCCCTTTCCAATTAGAAACGGAACACGCCAGGGCTGCCCCTTATCGCCCCTCTTATTCACCTGTGTTATAGAAACGCTAGCCACAAGTATCCGCCATAACCAACAGATACATGGGATTAATATCAACTCACAAGAATATACGGTTTCCCTCTTTGCAGATGATATGCTCTTTACCCTTACAAAACCAACAATATCTATCCCACATTTGAACAGGGAATTTGAAACATTTCACACATTATCCAACTTCTCAATTAACAGGACCAAATCTGAATTCTTAAATATAAATATATCAGACATAGACCAACAAGCTATCAAAAATCTCACCAAATACACTTGGTGCCCTTCAGCATTAAAATATCTGGGAATCAAATTGGCCCCTACAATAGATGATATATTCAAGCTAAACTACATACCACTTAAACAGACAATTATCAGTGATCTTTCTTCATGGAGATCCAAACAGATCTCGTGGCTAGGACGCATAGAGGTAATCAAAATGAATATTTTCCCGAGAATATTATACTATCTCCAGACACTACCCATTCCACTCCCCAAACACTACCTACCATCCATACAGAGAGCATTTCGGGAATATATATGGAACAAAAAACCACCTAGAATCAACCAACACACAATGCAATTACCTAGAACATTAGGAGGTATGGGGGTACCAAATTTAGAATTATACAGGCAAGCTATATTTTTACAAAGAATCGTAGACTGGAACATCCATTACCATCATAAGAGATGGGTCCCTCTGGAACACTTAATATCTCAAAGACCCCACTTAGGACGTCTTTGTTGGAATAACTCCATCAAATTTAATCTGAAAAATGATAACCCGGTGACTAGGGAGACCTACCAGATCTGGACAAAAACTATACACACATCTTTGTTTGTTTCCTCCATACCTTCCCCGCTGACATCCTTAATAGAGAATGGCGAGTTTACATTGAGCCCATTCACAAATTCTTCGACTACAGATTCAATAACTAGAGACTTTACCATCCGACAGATGGTTATTAATGAAACAATACGCTCACAAACTGACCTAACAACAGAAGGACACGAATGTTTTGCTAACTGGTTCACCTACAGACAAGCTAGAAATTATATTCTCAAACACAAAGATCATAACAACATGGTAAGGCCACTGACCAACTTCGAAACCTTATGTACACAACCTCCTCCAATCAGACATACACTAGCTAGAATATATAAATTATTAATACAGAGGCCTCCAAGTCATATACCACCATACCTAGAAAAATGGGAAACCGATCTGGGGGTTATTATAACTCCCCAGGTGAGTGACTCGATACTTCAAGCCACCGTCAAATCCTCTATCTCATCTTCCATACTGGAAATTAATCTCAAAATACTACACAGGTGGTATTTTACCCCACAAAAATTACACCGACTATTCCGCTCACAGCCTAATAAATGTTGGAGATGCGGACATGTAAACAGCAATGCAGCACATATGTGGTGGTGGTGCAATGCCATTCAGAACTTTTGGAGACAGGTAATAGGGGAAGTAGAAAACATAATGGAAACAATATTCCCGTTAGACCCCCTAATATGGCTGCTAAACAAAAAACCTAAAATTAAATATAAACCTTACCTAAACCTATTTAAGATTATGACTAACGGGGCAAAACAACTGATAGCCAAAAACTGGAAATATAATGGAGCACCTTCACTTACTATGTGGGTTCAGAAGGTTTCCGAATTAATTTCACTAGAAGAATACTATTATCTCAAACATGGAAAAATGGATACTTATGCAGTGATAACCCAAACTTGGGACACATATCTTCAATTACTTAAAGAAAAACAACCCACAGAAAGTTAGACTGGTTAGGGGACATGGGCAGAGCAGGACGGATCCTTCCCCTTTTTTTTTTTTTTTCTCTTCTCTCTCTTCTCTCCTCTTTTCTCTTTCTCTCCTCTATCCCTCCCTTACTCTCTACCTTCCCGCTACCCCTTTTCCTTTTTTCTACATTGTTATTACGTATATCTCTATTGATTCCAATAAGTAGAGAGTTCTAGAAAGTTAATATATTTTGTATTAAAGTAAGGATAACAAATAAAAAAAAAAAAAAAAAAAAAAAATTTGCACAGTCTTTTATATTTACAATTTTGAGTCACCAGATCCTACTGAGCATGTGCAATAATTCACAGACTATACGTATATGCATTTGTGATTGACTGATTGCTATCACATGGTACAAAGGGAGTGGAAATATACATAACTTTGAAATTTGTTATAAAAAAAATCTACTACTCATTTGAAGTTCAGACTAAGTGCTATTGCATTGTCTTGTTATCTTGCATTTGTTGATTATGCAAATCTAATGTGTTGACTGGTCCTTTAAAGGGACAGTCTAGGCCAAAATAAACTTTCATGATTCAGATAGAGCATGTAATTTTAAACAATTTTCCAATTTACTTTTATCACCAATTTTGCCTTGTTCACTTAGTATTCTTAGTTGAAAGCTTAACATAGGAGGTTCATATGCTAATTTGTTAGACCTTGAAGCCCACCTCTTTCAGATTGCATTTTAACAGTTTTTCACCACTAGAGGGTGTTAGTTCACATATTTCATGTAGATAATACTGTGCTCGTGCACGTGAAGTAATCTGGGAGCAGGCACTGATTGGTTAGACTGCAAGTCTGTCAAAAGAACTGAAAAAAGGGGCAGTTTGCAGAGTCTTAGATACAAGATAATCACAGAGGTTAAAAGTATATTATTATAACTGTGTTGGTTATGCAAAACTGGGAAATGGGTAATAAAGTGATTATCTATCTTTTAAAACAATAAATATTCTGGTGTAGACTGTCCCTTTAAATACACCTTTTGTATTTTGGGCACCACCGTGATGCTTTTCAATTACAACCTTGTAAAAGTACCAAACAAACACAAAAGCGTATTCAGTTAACTGAAGGATATTCATTAATGTTAGTTTCAATAAATGGGATAGCTTAACAGTCCAACCATATAAAAACCATATTATTTTTAGTTTAAAATAGACCACATTTCAATAGCATAGTACAAGTTTGCAACGTTCTGCACAAATCACATATTTATTTATTTATTTTTTTTTAAATATATTTTTTTTATTGAGGGAATAACAATAACAGAGAAGAATCAGTTTGCTCAGACAAACATATGGCACATAGTATATGACAAGATAGGTTTCGTGAACATAAACAGATGCTTAATAACAAAATTTAGGAATAGATCCCTTATAATAACAGACATAGAAGACTTGTAGATTGGGATATACATAAAATGGCAGAGCAAACCTCGAAGCACCCCCTTTTCCCCCAATGGTAGCCGAGGCCACTTTTGGACCTCATTAAGATAAATGTACTACTCAGAGGGCTTTTAGTTAGTACAGGCCTAAATAAGGCCTACACTTTATATCCTCCTTCCTATAGCCGCTGGGACCATGGTTAGGTCCAGAAAACTAACAATAAAATTGAAGGAGATGAAAGAAGAAAATTAAAATTAACAATATAAATGCAAGTATCTCACACTACTTCAGGGAAATAAGCTACAGGGAGTGTTGCATGATTAAACTGGAACCTTAATAGGTGCCAGCGTATAACTATTCGCATTAAAACAGCTACCAGGAGGTCAATGAGAGTGTGAATCTAAAAGTTGTAGGTTCAAAAGGGCTTATAATCAAGTAAGAAATATACAGTCTCTGGACCTATTGCAACGCGCCAGTAGTGCTATCACATACATTAGGTACATAAGTGAGGAAGCTCTTATACTAAAGTGAAAATGAAAAAGAAAGAAGAAATATTGAACACAGAGTAACATCATAGTAAATTCCCGAAGAGCCATTTTTACAATCAAATCGGGACATACTCAAACAAGGCTCCGCGGGCAGGGCAGAGACTACACAACTCTGCCAAATAGGAATGTGGAGGATAAGGTGTTTATCCCTTACCACATACTTGGAAGAGGGAGGGATAAAGAGGGAGAGGGGGGATAGGGTGGGAGAGGGGGGGGGAGAGAGAGGGAGAGAGCGAAAAAGGGAGAGAGAGGGGGGAAGAGCGAAAGGGCGGGGGAGAGGGGGGGAGAGAGGGAGGGGGAGAAGGGAAGGAGAGGGGGGAAGGGGGGAAAAGAGAGGAAGAGGGGGGAGAAGAGGGAAAGAGGGGGGCGGATCAAGGGCAAATAATTAACAAGTGATCCCTAATAGAAGCTCTAAGGGTACTGGGATCAGTGGGTATCTATTCGCATATCAGGAGCAGCTAGTGTGATTCTGTATACATGGTCTCCCAGTTATAGTCTCAAACAACATTTACAAAACATTTACTCACATGTTTATATTACACTAGCTAAATAGCTGCTCCTAAAGAGCACAGACAGAGAGTAACCCCTTAAGAGCTATAAGATTCAGAGCTCAGTATATAATGACACTTTAAGGGATTTACATACAAAAACATATATACTCAGTTTTTTGGAGGAGCATATAACTAGCTTATATAATATTCAAATATTCTCGGTACATAATTGGCAATGAACCAGCTTAATCACATACTGTACATACATATCCGACTTTTACAAGCCTTCATAAAGTATCATCTTGCATAACTTGGATAATGATACTAACGTACTAACAGGCAAGATTATGCAGAACATGCTGGTTGCAACACAGCGTTACAGCCCTAGACCCAAGGTTCAACCTATCCCCTGCCTAAGTCTCTTATATGCAGGAGAATAACAGTGATGCAGGTCATGTCTCTGGTACTGGGGTACACCGCAGGGGGACAGCCGCTCATGCTCCTCAGGTTGTGAGTTCAATGTAAACAGCAGACTTGAGCGGTCAGCTGTATAATGCAAATAGTCGGCGCCAACAAGCGCAGC
This sequence comes from Bombina bombina, assembly GCF_027579735.1. Lineage (NCBI taxonomy): Eukaryota > Metazoa > Chordata > Amphibia > Anura > Bombinatoridae > Bombina > Bombina bombina. The sequence goes on along the minus strand of NC_069504.1, from coordinate 429,454,816 downwards.
CGCGCCAACAAGCGCAGCCGCCCCATCCGTGCACCCCCGCTTCACATACCATAGGGTAACGATTTCGCCCCTGGCGCCACGCCGTCTCGATCTCCCTTGCTGTAAGGCTCCTGTAGGGGCTATGAATGATTTCTCCTGTGGCGCTTGCCTCACATTAGGTTCCTCCCTTGGCTCAGGCTCACATGCAGACTGCAATGATTGCAGAGGAGGGGACTGCAAATCGTGCTGGTGTATGGCCTCCACCACGTCTTCTTCCTTGTCCGGCTTCCCCGTGGTAGACACTGCGTCACATGGTGGAGTAGTACTCTGCTGAAATGCAGCCAAAATCCTGTCAATATTGTCCAGGAAGTTCCTCTCAAAGTGAGCCGTTAGCTCACAGAAGATAACAGCCGGATTCTCCATAGCTAGGCGAGGCTCAACAGGCTCAGAGCAACTCAGTATTCTACAAGTAGGGTAGTGATGTGGCTCGAGGTCCCAAAAATGAAACAATGGCCACCATATGATGTGGGCTCTCCCGCCTGCGATGCACCAAGAACAACTATGTCATCACTTCACAAACACACTCCGATCTGGGCTAGACACCACATGTACTTCTTTTCTCTAATAAAAGTCAATTTTAAATGCACATAAGCACCATTTATTTTAGTTATATCGTGTCATATCCAGGAGCTCCTCACACACACACGTCTAGTTCCTTCAGAAGTTGGCTCCGCCCCCCACAAATCACATATTTTGTCATTTAGGTTTTAGAAATAAAATATTAATGGTTTTTAATAGACTGCAATGAGTCACATCAAAATATCTTTATAAATATAGGAACTTGTAATAAATAAGTCAACAAAATATGGTGCATGACAGACTCCAATTTGATTTGCCAGTATAATACACTAAATCATTTAAAGATCCCACAGCCTTTCTGCATACATACATTTGAAGACCTCACAGCAACAAGCAGTCCTATAGGCTCTCTGCACGCACTAGCCCACCAATCCTCCCTCCACCCTGGTGTTTACCTTAATATATAAACACCTAACAGCAAATAGGTGCAGCTGTCACTAATGACCCAGGATAGGGACAATACTTCACACTCACAGCCTCTGAACTGACACTTTATCATATTCTGTTACACTTTCCCAACCCTCATTTACTCACCACACATTTCACTCACTCTCAGTTTACACTGGCTTTTATCAGACATATTTCCCTTACCTTCTGTCTCCATTCCCTCTCCTTTAGATTGTAAGCTTGAGAGCCTCTCTACCTGTAGGCCACTTTGTATTTAAAGTGAATTATTACTGACTGTGCTCAAGGGCCAGGCATTCCTCTACTTTTGTATAACTCAACTATTGCATCTCCAACTGTAATGTACCCAAATACTGTACTTGTTTGTGTATTTAATGCATCCCTGTAATGTTCCATTGTTTCTTGTATAGCGCTACGTAATCTGCTGGCGCTTTATAAATACCTGATAATAATAATAATAAATCAAATCAAGGAATTTGAGGTTAATGATGCTTGCCTGTCCTCTTTGTTGATTTGATCTCCAAATCCTACTGTATCCACAATAGTCAGTTTCAGATGCACATTACTCTCTTGAAGCTCATAGGTACGTGGTCGCAGACGTACACCATTCTCATAATGGCTGGCCTCTTCAGTTTCAAATGTTGTGTTAAACAGTGTGTTCATTAGTGTGGATTTACCAATGCCGGTTTCCCCTAGGAGACAAATTAAAGGTTTATTAGTAAAATAAAAAAAGGTAATTTATGCTTACCTGATAAATGTATTTATTTTTCGATACGACGAGTCCACGGATTTCATCCTTACTTATGGGATAACGCCTCCTAGTCAACAGGAGGAGGCAAAGAGCACCACAGCAGAGTTAGGAAGAGAAAGGAAAAGCCAAAGTGCAGAGGTGACTAAAATTTAACAAAAATAATAACCTGTCGCAAAAAAACAGGGTGGGCCGTGAACTCGTCGTATCGAAAAATAAATAAATTTATTAGGTAAGCATAAATTTCCTTTTCTCTTTCAAGATACAAATAGTCCACGGATTTCATCCTTACTTATGGGATACAATACCAAAGCTAAAGTACACGGATGAAACGGGAGGGACAAGACAGGGAACCTAAACGGAAGGCACCACTGCTTGAAGAACTTTCCTCCCAAAAACAGCCTCAGAAGAGGCAAAAGTATTGAATTTGTAAAATTTGGAAAAAGTGTGAAGAGAAGACCAAGCAAATCTGTTCAACAGAAGCATCATTTTTGAATGACCATGAGGAAGCCACGGCTCTAATGGAATGAGCCGTAATCCGTTCAGGAGGCTGCTGTCCAGCAGTGTCATAAGCAAAGCGGATGATACTCTTCAGCCAAAAAGAAAGAGAGGTAGCCAAAGCTTTCTGACCCTTACAACAAAAACAACAAACAATGAAGAAGATTGGCGAAAATCCTTAGTCGCCTGTAAATAGAACTTCAAAGCCCGGACCACGTCCAGGTTATGTAACAAGCGTTCCTTCTAAGAAGGATTAGGACACAATGAAGGAAGAACAATTTCCTGATTAATATTCTTATTTGAAACAACCTTAGGAAGAAAACCAGGTCTGGTTCTTAACACCACCTTATCCGAATGGAAAAATCAGATAAAGAGAATCACATTGTAACGCCGAAAGCTCAAATACTCTTCGGGCAGAAGAAATAGCAACCAAAAATAAAACCTTCCAAGATTATAACTTAATATCTAGAGAATGCATAGGTTCAAACGGAACCCCTTGAAGAACTTTAAGAACCAAATTCAAACTCCAAGGAGGAGCAATAGGTCTAAATACAGGCCTGATTCTAGTCAAGGCCTGACAAAAAGATTGTACGTCTGGAACATCAGCCAGATGCTTGTGTAACAATACAGATAAGGCAGAAATCTGACCTTTCAAAGAACTCGCAGACAATCCCTTCTCCAATCCTTCTTGGAGAAAAGACAAAATCCTAGGAATCCTAACTCTACTCCATGAATAGCCTTTGGATTCACACCAATAAAGATATTTACGCCATATCTTATGGTACATTTTCCTAGTAACAGGCTTACGCGCGTGAATCAAAGTATCGATGACCGAATCAGAAAACCCACGCTTAGATAAAATTAAGCATTCAATCTCCAAGCAGTCAGCTGTAGAGAAACTAGATTTGGATGATGGAAGGGTCCCTGAATGAGGTCTTTCCTCAATGGAAGCTTCCACGGGGGCTGAGAGGACATGGCCACCAGATCGGCATACCAAGTCCTGCGAGGCCACGCAGGAGCGAGAAGAATCACTGATGCCCTTCTCCTGTTTGACACGCGCAATCACCCAGGGAAGAAGAGCAAACGGGGAAAAACATAAGCTAGATTGAAGGACCAAGGAAATGCCAAGGCATCTATCAGCTTGGCCTGAGGATCCCTGGACCGGGACCCGTATCTTGGAAGTTGGGCATTCTGACGAGATGCCATGAGGTCCAACTCTGGCCTGCCCCAGGCTGGAAAATACCTACGGATGAAGTTCCCACTCTCCCGGATGAAATGTCTGTCTGCTCAGAAAGTCCGCTTCCCAGTTTCCACCCCTGGGATGTAGATCACTGACAGATGGCAAGAGTGTAACTCTGCCCACTAAATAATCTTGGATACCTCTATCATCGATGTTGTCCTACTGGAACCTGATGAATTGGGCCGAAGCCAACTGAGGCCAAGCCTGAAGCGCATTGAATATGGATCTCAATTCTAGAATGTTGATTGGAAGGAGAGACTCCGCCTGAGTCCAAACACCTTGAGCCCTCAGGGAATTCCAGACTGCTCCCCATCCCAGTAGGCTGGCGTCCGTTGTCACTATCACCCAGGGGGGTCTGCGGAAGCATGTCCCCTGGGAAAGATGATCCAGCGACAAACACCAGAGAAGAGAGTCCCTTGTCTCCTGATCTAGAGTTATTTGAGGAGACAAATCGGTATAATCTCCATTCCACTGTCTGAGCATGCTCAGTTGCAGAGGTCGGAGATGAAATTGAGCATACGGAATGATGTCCATTGCTGCCACCATCAATCCGACTACTTCCATGCACTGAGCCACCGACGGCCGAGGATTGGACTGAAGGGCCTGACATGTAGCCATGAGCTTTACCCTCCTTACCTCTGTCAGAAAGATCTTCATGGAAAGAGTTGATTAGAGTTCCTAAGAATGATACCCTTGTTTGTGGAATTAACAAGCTCTTTCCCAGATTTACCTCCCACCTGTGGGTTCTCAGGAAGGAAAGGACAAGATCGGTATGAGATTTTGCCAGTTGGCAAGAGGGCGCCTGGATCAAAATATAGTCCAGATACGGCGCCACCGCAACGCCCCGTGATCTTAGAACTGCCAGAAGAGACCCCAGAACCTTTGTGAAAATTCTGGGAGCCGTGGCCAGACCGAAGGGAAGGGCCACGAACTGGAAATGTTTGTCCAGAAAGGCGAATCTCAGGAATTTGTGATGATCTTTGTGGATGGGAACATGAAGATATGCATCTTTCAGATCCACGGTGGTCATAAATTGACTCTCCTGGATCAACAGTACGAATAGTCTCCATCTTGAAAGATGGAACTCTAAGAAACTTGTTTAGACTCTTGAGATATAATATAGGTCTGAAAGTTCCCTCCTTTTTGGGAACTACAAACAGATTTGAATAAAATCCCTGTCCTTGTTCCTGAGTTGGAACAGGACAGATTACCCCCATGGAAGAGAGGTCTTCTACACAGCGTAAGAACGCCTCTCTCTTTATCTGGTTTGCAGGCAATCGAGAAAGAAGGAATCTTCCTCTGGGGGAAGAGTTTGTGAACTCCAGTTTGTATCCCTGAGACACTATATTTATCGCCCAGGGATCCTGAACGTCTCTTATCAAAGCCTGGACAAAGGATAGTCTGCCCCCTACTAGATCCGGTCCCGGATCGGGGGCCACCCCTTCATGCTGACTTGGAAGCAGCCACAGGTTTTTTTAACTGCTTGCCCTTGTTCAAAGCCTGGTTGGGTCTCCACGTGGACTTGGGTTGAGAACAGCCCCCATCCTGCTTAGTGGAAGAGGAAGAGGGGATTCCCTTGAAATTCCGAAAGGAACGAAAATTATTCCGTCTACCCCTTTGTTTGGGTTTCTTATCCTGAGGGAGGAGGTGACCCTTACCTCCCATGATGTCAGAAATAATTTCTCTTTCAGGTCAGGACCAAACAAGGTCTTTCCCTTATACAGGATAGCCAAGAGCTTAGTTTTGGATGACACATCCGCAGACCAGGATTTCAGCCACAAGGCTCTATGCGCTAAGATAGAAAATCCTTAGCTCTTAGCCGACATTTTGGTAATTTTGGCGTCTGTCACGAAAGAATTGGCCAACTTAAGGGCTTTAATTCTATCCTGCATCTCTTCCAAAGAAGTCTCAGTTTTAAGAGATTCCTCCAGGGCATAAAACCAATAAGCAGCCGCCGGTTGCAAAAGCAACCCTTGATGAATATAAAGCTTCTTAAGAAGACCCTCTAGTTTCTTATCCATAGGGTCCTTAAAGGCACAACTATCCTCAATAGGAATAGTAGTTTGTTTAGCCAGAGTGGAAATAGCACCTTCCACCCTAGGAACGGTCTGCCAAGAATCCCTGATAGCATCCGCTATAGGATACATCTTCCTGAAAATGGGAGGAGAGAATGGAATACCTGGTCTTTCCCATTCCTTAGCAACTATCTCCGAAGTTCTTTTGGGAACTGGAAAAATATCCGAGTAAGAAGGAACTTATAGATATCTGTCCAACTTACTCAATTTTTCAGGAGGAACTACGATTGAATCGCAGTCGTCCAGAGTCAACAAAACCTCCCTCAATAACAGACAGAGGTGTTCCAGCTTAAACCGGAAAGACACTACTTCTGAATCCGTCGGTAGCAAGGCGCTATCCAATTCAGAAAGTTCAGAAAGGGCTCCAATTCCGCACCCTGTGATGGCACATCTGATATCGCCATTAAAGCATCCGAAGTCTTATTCGCCACAAGGGCGTCCTTCCTTCTGCGTTTGCCTTGCAAGGTGGGAAAGGCAGACAACGCTTCCGAAAGGGTAGAAGACATAACTGCAGCTATGTCCTTTAGTGTAATTGCAGTTGAAACTGCAGGGGAACTGCACTGCGCCTGGGCAGGCGTTAGGGGTTGTGACGCTTGGGGAGAAAGACGCGGCATACTCTGATTCTCATCAGTAGAATCCTGAGAAGCATCCGCTTTAGTTAACTCCTTATCAAAAAACATTTGCTCTCTGAACTGTAAAGCCCTCTCAGTACACGAGGGACAAAAAGTAACAGGAGGTTCCACATTTGCATGCAAACATAATGAACAAGTGACATTCATAATATCATCCATGTTAGTAAATAAACAAAACAGACTTGGTCTTGTGCAAACTTATAAGTTAATCAAGGACCTCTGAATAAAGCGTGCAACTGTGCCTTTAAATATTAATTTGCAAAGTTATAGAACTCACACTCAGCAAAATTAAAACGGGGACATAAGAGGATTAAAAAGGAAAATCAAGTTATAATCCCTTAAAGTAAACAGGTCCGTTAAACTAAGTTGCCTCTGCCGCCTCAACAGCTCCGCTGAGGCGCTTACCTGCCCCCTCGATATCCACTCCGTATCCAATATACACCGCCTGAGACCGCTTGCTTTTTTAACCTAAAACCATGCGGTCCCGGCAGTCAGTGAGGCTCCGATCTCTCTCACCCACGCTGCGTATGTCAGAAAATAACAGCGCGGCTTCCAGAGCGCTGGAGAATAACTGGGCGTCAACTAACTCCAAGCGTCTGACCTCAAAGAAACCGCGAGCCGTATGTCGCAGCAAGAGCAGCTGAACATACCATGCGGTCTGGCCCCAATAAATGTGCCCTTATCCTGTAAAGCGTGTAGTTGAGGGAGTAAACACACACACCAGATCTGATATACAGTAGACCCCAACACTGGAGACATGCTCCGTAATCAGCCATGTTAGCCCCAGCGTCCAGCCCAAAGTCCGTCTGCACTCTCACATAGAAGAAATGTGTCCTGAGCACCCCATCTAATCCTCCCCCAACGCATCTTCCCTAATACCTATAGAGAAGCCCTGGGGAATTAGGGAGTCATAGAAATAAAGATTGCAGCAGTGTCTGAGCTAGTGCTGTCCCAGAAATTAGAGCTGCACATACCTTAGTGCTGAGCGACAGCATGAACGGTCCTACAGCTAGGAAGTCGTCCTCTTTACCTTCTTGACATTCTGTGGAGACATACAGGGCCTTAGTTAACAATTGCTAAGACCATATTAAGAAGGGCAGCACACAGTATGGGAGGCGCAGGGAGAAATTACTCCCACCAGTTCCCAATGCTTTAAAACCACCTGTAGCTCTGCTAACAAGAGGCTGACCAGGTCCTGGCTACACCCTGAAAAAAAAAAATAGTACTCACTGGCACCATTAAAAATAAAAAAAACTCTTGATTGAAGAATCTAAACTAACACCTCACTTTACCTCTTCCTATAACTAACAAAGGCAAAGAGAATTACTGGGTTGGGAGGGAAGGGAGAAGCTATATATATATATATACAGCTCTGCTGTGGTGCTCTTTGCCTCCTCCTGTTGACCAGGAGGCGTAATCCCATAAGGATGAAATCCGTGGACTGGTCTTATCTTGAAAAATAAATAAAATTTAGACTTTCACTAAAAACATCATATTACAAACATTAACAGGAGCTAGGTTATATTTGATCAGGTAATCCTTTAAGGGACATGAAACTCACATTTTTTGTTTACAATTGTATGTTCTATCTGAATTGTCAACAACTTTCCAATTTACTTCTATTATCTAATTTGCTTCATACTCTTGGTATCCTTTGTTGAAAAGCATATCTAGATAAGCTCAAGAGCTTTGAGCTAGCTGCTGATTGGTGGCTGAACTCATATGCCCATTTTCATTGGTTAACAAATGTGTTCAGCTAGCTCCCAGTAGTGCATTGCTGCTGCTTCAATAAAAGATACCAAGAGAATGAAGCAATATCAATAACAGAAGACAATTGGAAAGTTGTTTAAAAATGTATAATCTATCTGAATCATAAAAAGAAAAAAGGTCATGTCGCTTTAAATACTAACACTAGAATTTTAAAAATAAATAAATAAAAGTGGCTACGTTACCCTCAGATATATCTAGAAAATGAACTGCATGTGAAAAGTAGATTTAAAGCATATCCCAACTTTAACAAAATATTTCCTACAATGTGCTATAAAAAGAAACATTAAGAAATTTTCATCACATTAAAATATGTTCTACCCTATATATAAAAAAGGTATAAGACTCCCCCACTTCCTGCCACAATTCATTTTAGACAAAAATTTGTAACAATAGGGAGGGAAAATTAGTAATTCTAATTTAGGGAATTGATCCAAGATATATAAATTGTGAAGGATAGCTTATTTTCTATTTATCTTGGCTCACCCAAAAAAAAATAAAAAAATTGCAGTCACCAACAAAGACTTGCAAAAAAGTAAAACCTGATAAATTAATTTCTTTCATGAGGTATCACATGTAGAATTAAACTAAAGTCCACTAGAAGGAAGCAAAAAATATGCTTTTAATTCCTCCCACTTCCCTGATTTTCAAAGTCTAACATATGACCAAGACAAGGAGAGGAACTGAAAGCAGGACAAATTAAAGGAACACTGAACCCAAATTGTTTTCTTTCGAGATTTAGATAGAGCATGCAATTTTAAGCAACTTTCTAATTTACACCTATTATTAATTTTTCTTTGTTCTCTTGCTTTCTTTATTTGAAAAAGAAGACATCTAAGCTATTTTTTTGGTTCAGAAACATGGAAAGTAGTTGTTTATTGGTGGGTGAATTCATCCACCAATCAGCAAGAACAACCCAGTTTGTTCACCAAAAATGGACCGGTATCTAAACTTACATTCTTGCATTAAAAAAAAAAAAAAAAAAAAAAAGATACCAAGAGAATGAAGACAATTTGATAATAGGAGTCAATTAGAAAGTTGCTTAAAATGCTTGAATAAAAAAAAAAGAAAATTGGGTTCAGTGTCCCTTTAAGTGCAAACTAAAACGGTCGCCAACTGAACATAAAAAAAATGGGCGGGTCTAGTGGACTCTCACACCATGAAAGAAAAGAATATATCAGGTAAGCATAAATTTTGTACTCTTTCATAAGGTGGTGAGAGTCCACAAGCCATCACACATGGGATCCAATACCAAAAACTGTGGATTCCACAAGATCACCAAGAAAGGGCAGGACATGAAGTTAGGTTAGGAATACTAAGGACCAGACACTGCTGCCTGGAGGACTTTCCTGCCAAAAGCCACCACAGGAGAGGCAAACATATAAAAATGATAAAAATGTGTAGTAAAGGTGTGTAAAGAAGACCAAATAGATGCATTGCAAATTTGCTCTACTGAAGCATAATTTCTCGAATCTCATAAAGCAGAAACCAATCTAGTGGAATAAATTGTAATTTGCTCAAGCAGAGACTTCCCTGATACCACATAAGCCCTTCTGATAAGAAGCTTTATCCAAGAAGCAAGAGAAACTGTGCTATCTTTTGACCTTATGCAGACCAGGAAAATGTGCAAATAAGGAAGAAGTTTGACATAAATCCTTAGTCGCCTGTAGATAAAACTTCAAAGCGTTTACCACATCCAGATTATGCAAAAGATGTTCCTTTAATTTTTTGGGAGCTGGGCATAAAGGAGGAACAACAATTTCCTGATTAACGTTATCGGAAGAAATGATCGTAGCTAGAAAATTATAAGATGTTTGAAGACAAGATAAGTAGGTGCAGGTGACAATGCAGATAACCCAGAAACCCTTCTAGCTGAATAAATAGCTATAAGGAATAACACCTAACATTAAAAAAGCCAAATATCCAGACTATGCATTGGTTCAAAAGGAGGAATCTAAAAAAAAAAACAAAAACAAAAAACAGATCGAATCCCATCTATAGTCTGAACAAAATCCTGAACATGTGGAAATTTAGCTATCTTCTTATGATAGGGAACAGAGAGCCGAAATTTGACTCTTCAAGGAACTTGCAGATAATTTCCTTTAGAATGGACTAAATAAGGTTTTAAGAGCACAAGGAATTAAAAAAGAATTCCATCAGAAACCCTTACTTTCACACCAAGAAGTAAAGACCTTCCAGACATTGTGATAAATCTTTCCAGTAAAATATTTCATGACTTGAATAAGAGTGTTGTCCTCTGACTCAGGATTAAGCATTTAATCTCCATCTGTTAAATTCAAAAGTCTTTATATCTTGATGAAAAAAAAACAGACCATGGGAAAAGAGATCTTCCTTGAAAAGCAAGACTTCAAGGTGGACAACTGGACATTTGGATCAGATCTGCTAACCAAGTTCTGTGAGGCTAAGCTAAAACAATCAGAATGACAGATGCCTGTTCTTGCATGCTTCAAGGTATCACACAAAGGGCGGAAACAGGTAAATCAGACTAAACATCCAGGGAATCACCAGAGCATCTATGAATTCCACTTGGGGATCCCGAGATCTGGCAAAATACCTGAGAAGTCTGTGATTTAATGGAGGCCATTAAAGCTATCTCTGGAAGGCCCCCAGGGTGAAATTTTGGTTGAACACCTCCTGGTTCAGAGACCACTTCCTTGGGTGGAGAACCTGTTGACTGAGGAAATTTGCTTCTCAGTAGTTCACTTCTGGAATATGAATTGCAGATATTACGCAGTTATTCATTTCTGCCCATCTCAAAATACGAGATACCATTTTCATTGCCAAGTAACTGAGTCCCGCTGATGATTTAAATACACCATGACATTGTCCGATTAAAATCTCAGAAACTATTCCTGTTTGAGGAGACCTTGAGAAAGGTAAGAGCTCTAGAACATTGATGGGTAACCTCACCTCTTGAGGAAATCAAACTTCCTGCTCTCTCCAAGAGTCCCAGATTGCGCCCCATCCTGACAGATGTCTGTTGTGATGACAGATTGATGAGTCTGCCACCAGGAAAGAGATTGTCTGGTTCTGTGTGCCAAGAAAATATTTTTCTTAAGATTGTTGTAATTCCTGATCCATTGTCTAAGCATCTGCAGTTGGAGAGGCAATAAATAGAAAAGTGCAAACAGAATTGCATCTGAAGCAGCAACTATCAAACCTACTTCATCCATGCTCTCTGCATGTTTTCCCAATATTGATCTGTCATGAAAAAAAACGCACGAACACCAAATCTATGAACACCTCCAGAAAGGAAACTTTCAAATGAAGAAACAAGTCACTTTGTAACATTTACTTTCCACCCAGACTTGCATTTTAGCCAATCAGTGCCAACTCCTACGTAACTCCACGTGCATGAGCACAGTGTTCTCTATATGACACACGTGAACTAACACCCTCTAGTGGTAAAAAACTGTCAAAATGCATTCAGATAAGAGGCGACCTTAAATGTCTAAGAAATTAGCATATGAACCTCCTAAGTTAAGCTTTTAACTAAGAATACCAAAAGAACAAAGCAAAATTAGTGATCAAAGTAAATTGGAAAGTTGTTTAAAATGACATGCCCTATCTGAATCATGGAAGTTTATTTTGTACTAGACTGTCCCTTTAAAAGGCAGTGCAGAAAAGCTGCTACAAAATGGCCAATGCTGTAAAGATGAAAAGAAACGGAGAAAAGGGGTGGGTGCTAAATCCGGCACCAAAAGGTTAACCCTCAAGCAACTGTAGTGCACAATATAATATTCCTATGGAGTTTAATCACACATGTGATGATTCATGGACTCTCTCCACTTTAATAAAGAAATAAAGCCACAATCAAAACCATTTCAACTACAATAGTCTTTGTTGTTGATTGAGACTAGGGTGGGCCAAGATGCAAGTTCTAGATTATACACACAGCAGGTGTTCTCCAGTCATACTCTTACAAACTGATATTGATCAGCAATACAATATTGAAATTATAAATGAATGCCAGGAAAAGCTATGATCTATACACCAAGCAATAAAAGCATTCCAAACCTTATCATAAATCCTTCAAGTCATAGACATATGAGCCTGGATTATAGTTTCAATCACAGAATTTGAGAAACCCCTATGATTAAAAAAAAAAACCTTCTGTTCAATCTCCATGCCACCAAGATTAGAGATTTGAGATCTGGATGGAAAAAACAGAACTTGAGACAGAAGATCTGAATGCAGAGGAAGAGGCCAAGGAGGGCAACTGGACATTTGAACCAGATCTGCATACCAAATTCTACAAGTTCAAGCTAGAGCATTCAAGATTACTGATGATTACTCTAGCCTTACCTTGGAAATCACTTTGTAAAGAAGTACCAGAGAAGGAAACAGTTAAGCAAGCAGAAATGACCAATGAGCTACTAGAACATCCACAAACTCTGCCTGAGTGTTCCTGGACCTCACAAAGTACCTGGAAAGTTTGTTGTTCAAATGAGAAGCCATCAGATCTATCCCTGGGAGACCCCAAAGATCCACAACCTGATAGAACACATCCTGGTGAAGAGACCATTCCACTGGATGAAGAGACTGACTGAGAAAATCTGTTCCCCAGTCGTTCAGTCCCAGAATATGAACTGCAGAGACTAAACAGGAATTGACTTCTTTCCATGAGAGAATTCGAGACACTTCCTTCATGGCTAGAGAACTGTGAGTTCCCCTCTGATGATTGACATAAACCACTGCTGTGAGATTGTCTAATTAAGAGATGAGACTCCCTTTTCAGCAGTGGCCAAGTCTGAAGAGCCCTGAAAATAGAGTTCTAGAACATTTATTAGCAACCTCACCTACAGAAGGAACCAAACCACTTGTGCTCTTAGAGACCACCAAACAGCTTCCCAACCTGAAAGACTTGCATCTGCAGTGATCACAGTCTAGGTAGGACGAGCAAAAGAAGCCCCCTGAATAATGAACTGATGATCTAGCCACCAAGTCAGAGACTGACTTGTACTGTAATCCAGAAAAATATTTTGGAGATAGCCGAGTATGATCCCTGCACCACTGACTAAGCATACAAAGCTGAAGAGGTCTCATGTGAAATTAAGCAAATGGAATTACATCTGAATCTGTAACCATGAGACCCAGTTCTTCCATACAAAGAGCAACAGAGGGGAAAGAGAGAGGGACTAAAGGTTCAGACAGACTGACACCAATTTTTTAATTTCTGCAATGTTAGAGAAAGACTCATGAAGACTGAATTTATTTTAAATCCCAGAAAAACTTAAATTATGCTTACCAGATATTTTTTTTTTCTTCTGATGGGGAGAGACCACAGCTGCATTAATTACTTTTGGAAATACAGAACCTAGCCACCAGGAGGAGGCAAAGACACCTCCCCCACTTCCCTCATCCCCCAGTCATTCTTCCAAGGGAACAAGGAACAGTAGGAGAAATATCAGAGTGAAAAAAAGGTGCCAGAAGAACAAAACATTAAGGCCGCCCCATGAAAAAAAAAAAAAACACAGGCGGGGAGCTGTGGACTTTCCCCATCAAAAAAAAAGAAAAATTATCTGGTAAGCAGAATTTAAGTTTTTCTTCTTAAAATAGGGAGAGTCCACAGCTGCATTCATTACTTTTGGGAAAATCAATACCTAAGCTATTGAGGACACTGAATGCAAAACGGACGGGAACAACAAAGGCGGACCATTCTGAGGGCACCACAGCCTGATATAACCCAAACTCCCGATAAAAAAAAAACCTGCGTCAACAGACACAGAAAGGACAAAAAAGAAAGGAACAAGTAACTGCCCATCAGTTAGAACCATAAAGAGCCTTGCTAGAGACCACCCAAATCCCTAGACTTCACTGAGCACAAAACCACTGAGGAGGCAAAGGGGGGGGGGGGAGGAGAAAGATCAGATAAGGAAGTCCAAAAGGACCACCAAAACAAACCCCCAAAAATCAAGGGCAAACAAAGGAAGAAACCTCTAGCATAACTCAAAAGGAGCGAACTACAAGGCTGTAATAGGACAAAAGTCATGTAGAAAATACTCTAACGATAGAGAGCAACGGAAGGAAAATTCCAGACCACCTCCTACATGGATCCCAAGGAACCAATGTAAAGTCCTAACCAGAACCAAAGTCCTAGAAGGACAAAAAGTAGAACCCTCTACCTTACCACAGAATACTATCCAGCACTAAGAAACTGAAAACCTGAGGGTCAAAAAAAAAAAAAACAAAAAAAAAAAAAAAACCAGAAGTAGAACAGACAAAACAGATAGGAATATCTGTTTACGCCCCAGTCAAAAACCGCAGGCTTCCATTTGATAGGCGGTCCAACTAAGCGTGAAGCCTACAAAAAACTGGACAAACAAGGTAGTTGGGAAATACATACCAGAACCAACCTGGGAGAGAAAAACTGTGAAAACAGTGCGGATCAACTCCCCCCTCCCTACCAGAACAAAGAGAAGGGAGGACAGCACCCTGACCAAGAATAAAAAAAAACAGCAACTTGCAGAGGGAAGGTACTACCGCGAGGCCTCCCACGTAAGGAAGGAGCACTCAGTAGCCCCTCATTATACGCGGTCGATGCTCAACAGAACAGTCAGAATTCCTGACTCATACTCCGAGCAAACAGTCCCAGGACCAACGGGACTGGTAAAGTCCAAAAGACAAGGGAGAACAAAAATTCCCTGCAACGACCAAGTTTAGAGATCAGCAACGAATCTCCAGCCACAAGATCCCCAGGAAAAGAAAGAGGAAGAGACACAAACCCCCAGAGAGACCAGCTCGGTTCCAAAACACCTATCCACATTTCCCTTCAGAATCGGAGGAAAAGGTACACTCAACCAAGAGAGACCCGCGAACCAACAACTATCAGAATGGTATGCAACATGAAAAACATAACTTATGCTTACCTGATAAATTTATTTCTCTTGTAGTGTATCCAGTCCACGGATCATCCATTACTTGTGGGATATTCTCCTTCCCAACAGGAAGTTGCAAGAGGATCACCCACAACAGAGCTGCTATATAGCTCCTCCCCTCACTGCCATATCCAGTCATTCGACCGAAACAAGCCGAGAAAGGAGAAACCATAGGGTGCAGTGGTGACTGTAGTTTAATTAAAATTTAGACCTGCCTAAAAAGGACAGGGCGGGCCGTGGACTGGATACACTACAAGAGAAATAAATTTATCAGGTAAGCATAAATTATGTTTTCTCTTGTTAAGTGTATCCAGTCCACGGATCATCCATTACTTGTGGGATACCAATACCAAAGCTAAAGTACACGGATGATGGGAGGGACAAGGCAGGAACTTAAATGGAAGGAACCACTGCCTGTAGAACCTTTCTCCCAAAAACAGCCTCCGAAGAAGCAAAAGTATCAAATTTGTAAAATTTGGAAAAAGTATGAAGGAAGCCACAGCTCTAGTAGAATGAGCTGTAATCCTTTCAGGAGGCTGCTGTCCAGCAGTCTCATAGGCTAAACGGATTATACTCCGAAGCCAAAAAGAAAGAGAGGTTGCCGAGGCCTTCTGACCTCTCCTCTGTCCAGAGTAAACAACAAACAGGTTAGATGTTTGGCAAAAATCTTTAGTAGCCTGTAAGTAAAACTTCAAGGCACGGACTACGTCTAGATTATGCAAAAGACGTTCCTTCTTTGAAGAAGGATTAGGACATAATGATGGAACAACAATCTCTTGATTGATATTCTTGTTAGAAACCACCTTAGGTAAAAACCCAGGTTTTGTATGCAGAACAACTTTATCTGAATGAAAGATCAGATAAGGAGAATCACAATGTAAGGCAGATAACTCCGAGACTCTTCGAGCCGAGGAAATAGCCATCAGAAAAAGAACTTTCCATGAAAGAAGTTTGATATCAATAGAATGAAGGGGTTCAAACAGAACCCCTTGAAGAACTTTAAGAACCAAGTTTAAGTTCCATGGAGGAGCAACAGGTTTAAACACAGGCTTAATTCTAACTAAAGCCTGACAAAATGCCTGAACGTCTGGAACTTCTGCCAGACGCTTGTGTAAAAGAATAGACAGAGCAGAAATCTGTCCCTTTAAAGAAGTAGCTGATAATCCTTTGTCCAAACCCTCTTGGAGGAAGGACAATATCCTAGGAATCCTAACCCTACTCCATGAGTAATTCTTGGATTCACACCAATGAAGATATTTACGCCATATCTTGTGGTAAATTTTCCTGGTGACAGGCTCTCGTGCCTGTATTAAGGTATCAATTACTGACTCGGAGAAGCCACGCTTTGATAGGATCAAGCGTTCAATCTCCATGCAGTCAGTCTCAGAGAAAGTAGATTCGGATGATTGAAAGGACCTTGTATTAGAAGGTCTTGTCTCAGAGGCAGAGTCCATGGTGGAAAGGATGACATGTCCACTAGGTCTGCATACCAGGTCCTGCGTGGCCACGCAGGCGCTATCAATATCACCGATGCTCTTTCCTGTTTGATTTTGGCAATCAGACGAGGGAGCAGAGGAAACTGTGGAAACACATAAGCCAGGTTGAAGAACCAAGGCGCTGCTAGAGCATCTATCAGTGCCGCTTCTGGGTCCCTGGACCTGGATCCGTAACAAGGAAGCTTGGCATTCTGGCGAGACGCCATGAGATCCAATTCTGGTTTGCCCCAACGGAGAACCAATTGAGCAAACACCTCCGGATGGAGTTCCCATTCCCCCGGATGAAAAGTCTGATGACTTAGAAAATCCGCCTCCCAGTTCTCTACACCTGGGATATGGATCGCTGACAGGTGGCAAGAGTGAGTCTCTGCCCAGCGAATTATCTTGGAGACTTCTGACATCGCTAGGGAACTCCTGGTTCCCCCTTGATGGTTGATGTAAGCCACAGTCGTGATGTTGTCCGACTGAAATCTGATGAACCTCAGTGTTGCTAGCTGAGGCCAAGCCAGAAGAGCATTGAATATTGCTCTTAACTCCAGAATATTTATTGGGAGGAGATTCTCCTCCTGAGTCCATGAACCCTGAGCCTTCAGGGAGTTCCAGACGGCACCCCCAACCTAGAAGGCTGGCATCTGTTGTTACAATTGTCCAATCTGTTCTGCGAAAGGTCATACCCTAGGACAGATGGGCCCGAGATAACCACCAGAGAAGAGAATCTCTGGTTTCCTGATCCAGATTTAGTAGAGGGGACAACTCTGTGTAATCCCCATTCCACTGACTGAGCATGCATAATTGCAGCGGTCTGAGATGCAGGTGCGCGAATGGCACTATGTCCATCGCCGCTACCATTAAGCCGATTACTTCCATGCACTGAGCCACCGTGGGGCGCGGAATGGAGTGAAGAACACGGCATGCATTTAGAAGTTTTGATAACCTGGACTCCGTCAGGTAAATTTTCATTTCTACAGAATCTATTAGAGTCCCTAGGAAGGAAACCCTCGTGAGAGGAGATAGAGAACTCTTTTCTTCGTTCACTTTCCACCCATGCGACCTCAGGAATGCCAGAACTATCTCTGTATGAGATTTGGCAATTTGAAAGTTTGATGCCTGTATCAGGATATCGTCCAGGTAAGGAGCCACCGCTATGCCTCGCGGTCTTAGGACCGCCAGAAGTGAGCCCAGAACCTTTGTAAAAATTCTTGGCGCTGTCCGAATGGAAGAGCTACAAATTGGTAATGCCTGTCTAGAAAGGCAAACCTCAGGAACTGATGATGATTCTTGTGAATCGGAATGTGAAGGTAGGCATCCTTTAAGTCCACTGTGGTCATGTACTGACCCTCTTGGATCATGGGTAAAATGGTTCGAATAGTTTCCATCTTGAATGACGGAACTCTGAGGAATTTGTTTAGGATCTTTAAATTCAAAATTGGTCTGAAGGTTCCCTCTTTTTTGGGAACCACAAACAGATTTGAATAAAACCCCTGTCCTTGTTCCGTCCGCGGAACTGGATGGATCACTCCCATTACAAGGAGATCTTGTACGCAGCTTAGGAATGCCTCTTTCTTTATCTGGTTTGCAGATAATCTTGAAAGGTGAAATCTCCCTTGTGGAGGAGAAGCTTTGAAGTCCAGAAGATATCCCTAAGATATGATCTCCAACGCCCAGGGATCCTGAACATCTCTTGCCTACGCCTTAGCGAAGAGAGAGAGTCTGCCCCCTACTAGATCCGTTGTCGGATAGGGGGCCGCTCCTTCATGCTGTCTTAGAGGCAGCAGCAGGCTTTCTGGCCTGCTTGCCCTTGTTCCAGGACTGGTTAGGTTTCCAGGCCTGCTTGGATTGAGGAAGTTGATGCTGCACCTGCCTTGAAATTTCGAAAGGCACGAAAATTAGACTGTTTGGCCTTTGATTTGGCCCTGTCCTGAGGAAGGGTATGACCCTTACCTCCAGTAATGTCAGCAATCATTTCTTTCAAACCAGGCCCGAATAAGGTCTGCCCCTTGAAAGGAATGTTGAGTAATTTAGACTTTGAAGTCACATCAGCTGACCAGGATTTGAGCCATAGCGCCCTACGCGCCTGGATGGCGAATCCGGAATTCTTAGCCGTTAGTTTAGTCAAATGAACAATGGCATCAGAAACAAATGAGTTAGCTAGCTTAAGAGTTCTAAGCTTGTCAACAATTTCAGTCAATAGAGCTGTATGGATGGCCTCTTCCAGGGCCTCAAACCAGAATGGCACAATGCATGCAAGGGGCTGTAAAATAAAACCTTGTTGAATAAACATTTTCTTAAGGTAACCCTCTAATTTTTTATCCATTGGATCTGAAAAAGCACAACTGTCCTCAACCGGGATAGTGGTATGCTTTGCTAAAGTAGAAACTGCTCCCTCCACCTTAGGGACAGTCTGCCATAAGTCCCGTGTAGTGGCATCTATTGGAAACATTTTTCTAAATATAGGAGGTGGGGAAAAGGGCACACCGGGCCTATCCCACTCCTTACTAATAATTTCTGTAAGCCTTTTAGGTATTGGAAAAACATCAGTACTCACCGGCACTGCATAGTATTTATCCAGCCTACACAATTTCTCTGGCACTGCAATTGTGTCACAGTCATTCAGAGCAGCTAATACCTCCCCAAGCAATACACGGAGGTTCTCAAGCTTAAATTTAAAATTAGAAATCTCTGAATCAGGTCTCCGATTCAGAGACGTCACCCACAGACTGAAGCTCTCCGTCCTCAGGTTCTGCATATTGTGACGCAGTATCAGACATGGCTCTTACAGCATCTACGTGCTCTGTATCTCGTCTAACCCCAGAGCTATCGCGCTTGCCTCTCAATTCAGGCAATCTGGATAATACCTCTGACAGGGTATTATTCATGAATGCAGCCATGTCCTGCAAAGTAATCGCTATGGGCGTCCCTGATGTACTTGGCGCCATATTAGCGTGCGTCCCTTGAGCGGGAGACGAAGGGTCCGACACGTGGGGAGAGTTAGTCGGCATAACTTCCCCCTCGACAGATCCCTCTGGTGACAATTCTTTTATAGATAAAGACTGATCTTTACTGTTTAAGGTGAAATCAATACATTTAGTACACATTCTCCTATGGGGCTCCACCATGGCTTTTAAACATAATGAACAAGTATCCTCTGTTTCAGACATGTTTGTACAGACTAGCAATGAGACTAGCAAGCTTGGAAAACACTTTAAAGCAAGTTAACAAGCAATATAAAAAACGTTACTGTGCCTTTAAGAGAAACAAATTTTGACAAAATTTGAAATAACAGTGAAAAAAGGCAGTTACACTAACAAAATTTTTACAGTGTATGTAACAAGTCAGCAGAGCATTGCACCCACTTGCAAATGGATGATTAACCCCTTAATAACAAAAACAGAATAATAAATGACAAAAACGTTTTTTTAAACACAGTCACAACAACTGCCACAGTCTACTGTGATTGTTACCCCCCTCAAACACGACTTTGAAGCCTTTTGAGCCCTTCAGAGATGTCCTGGATCATGCAGGAAGAAGCTGAATGTCTCTGTCAGTATTTTTAGATGCACAGAAAAGCACTAAAATAGGCCCTTCCCACTCATATTGCAACAGTGGAAAGCCTCAGGAACTGTTTCTAGGCAAAAATCAAACCAGCCATGTGGAAAAAAACTAGGCCCCAATAAGTTTTATCACCAAACATATATAAAAACGATTAAACATGCCAGCAAATGTTTTATATTACACTTTTATAAGAGTATGTATCTCTATTAATAAGCCTGATACCAGTCGCTATCACTGCATTTAAGGCTTTACTTACATTAATCCGGTATCAGCAGCATTTTCTAGCAAATTCCATCCCTAGAAAAATATTAACTGCACATACCTTATTGCAGGAAAACCTGCACGCCATTCCCTCTCTGAAGTTACCTCACTCCTCAGAATATGTGAGAACAGCAATGGATCTTAGTTACTTCTGCTAAGATCATAGAAATCACAGGCAGATTCTTCTTCTAATGCTGCCTGAGATGAAACAGTACACTCCGGTACCATTTAAAAATAACAAACTTTTGATTGAAGTTAAAAAACTAACTATAATACACCACTCTCCTATTACTACGTCCATCTTTGTTGAGAGTTGCAAGAGAATGACTGGATATGGCAGTGAGGGGAGGAGCTATATAGCAGCTCTGCTGTGGGTAATCCTCTTGCAACTTCCTGTTGGGAAGGAGAATATCCCACAAGTAATGGATGATCCGTGGACTGGATACACTTAACAAGAGAAATCCAACCTTTCAGGTGGACACAAACTCATGAAGTCCTGCACACAAAGCAGGGAAGCAAACCCCACTGAACTCTGGGATCAGAGGAGGAAAATGACCTTCAGAGTAGCCAACAGGATAGATGCAGTAGATCAGATTCTCTCAAATAGAAGGAAATTGAAGACCCAACCACTTGCTAGCCCACATGCATGGGACAAAAAGTTGCAACTGGTCTCCAAACTGCAAATCTGCTTGCTAGGCAGCCCTCCGGCCACTACAGGCATCTCAGTAGAGAAATACCCATTTCTCCGGAAGGAATAAAAAGAAGCCGCCAGTAGGAACAAGGAGATTTTCCCAGGATCGGGAAACCCAACCTGCTACTCAACCGGCCAGATCCAACGTCTATTAGATCTGGAAAACAGAGTAACCAAAATGCCTTGTCAAAGACAAGGACTAGGTTAAAAGAGCCGGATCCAAACTATACAACCCTTGAGGAACATCCACAAGAGTACTCCATCTGAAGATGACCTTGCCCCAATGTTGATGCAATCACAGCCATGCCCCCAAGGGGTCTTAAACACTGATCTCTCAATAAGTATCCCAGAGACTAGACTCATCCCCAATGGGCCTCTTGGATCCACACCCACTAAATAAGATGAAGGCAGGACCCAAAAGAGATCAGAACTTAAACTAGAAAGTAATCTCTGAGAAAATATGACAGTCTCTAAAGATCCACTATGGATCAATTTCCGGGGGCCCCTACGGCTCAAGGAATTGACGATTGAACGAGCATCCTAAAACTCCTAGCAGGCGACAGAACCCAACCGAATCGCCCAAGTAGGGGCAACCGTACATATGTAAGAGAGACAACATACAATCCCCCAGATCCCAAATATTATAGGATCAGAAAAGGATATCGTAAGAAAGCGGACCCTAAGGACCGGATTTCCTCATCAGACGACAGGAAGACTGACCCCAAAGGAAAGGAGAAACGAAGTGCACAACCAACCTCGGCCATAAGGAAGAGGCCCTGTCGAAAAAGATCGGGACTAATCAGCACAATGCAATCCGGAATGAAGTACCATAGATTAGAAGTCCCTCCCCCCCCCCAAAACAAGGTACGGAAGATCTCTATTGAGTCATCTGAACCCCCTCCTATATCGAAGGGGAGAACCAAAAGATCTCAGGAAACCTCAAGTATACTGTCATAGCAGGATCCGTAATCCCAGCTAACCCTAGCTATGCAGGGACAGGACACCTAGGACTGAGTACATCAAACATCGGACGCCCCACCCGGATGAATAAATTAGGACCAGCCTAACATCTAGGATAGAAGGGCCTTCATAACTTGTAGAACAAGAAAACAACTTCCTAACAAGAAGCAAACTCAGTACCCAAACAGGACCAGCCAGTTGTCAAAGGCACAACGTGTCTCATATGGGACCCAAGGAACAGATATAACTAGTACCCAACCAGGACCAGCCTGATATACAGGGCATGACAGAACTGTTCAAGGCCACTGAAGGTCTAAGCCCTAGCAGAGATAGATTAAATAGACAAACAGTAGACATGTAGGCTCTGAGACTTAAACCATGTCTCAACTTTATTTTTTTATATAACTTCCATGGAAGTATAGCTATCGCAACCACAAAATCGCCAGTATCAAATCCCAGAGAAGAAAAAGTTTTCCAAAGGGAAAAAACTACAACAGTCTTGAGCTTACAAAAAGAAATAAAATACATCCTAACCTGATAAAAATAAAGGAAGGCAGCACCCGCAGGTGAATGTCCAGGAAGAATGGACACACGAATAGGACCAGCCAGTCAGAGACCCAATTCCTCCAAAAGCTCGGAACTGGGAATGAGATACACAAAAAAAAAAAAAAGTAGACAAGGAGAATGATCTACATCCCTCCACTTATCTAACACTGCTTGCCGTCTGGAGCAGAAGACTGAGGAACCAACGACACGTCAGAATTGGGCTCCTCTAATGCTGCCAACACATGCCTCAGCAGGACATGAAGGCGCGCAAGTCTAAATCGAAAGGCAAGACTCACCTCTGCCGGGGCATCTGACATCCTCGGCCCCGAAGGCTGTACCCCTGAAGCCTCAGGGGACACCGCTTCCCCAGAGGGCTGAACCATCACAGAAGATCCCACGCCTGAAGGGCCCTGGTTAAGAGAACACAGACAAGATCTTCCCGCCATGCGGAACCGTGCAGAAACCTCTGGAGGAAACAAGCCAACTTCTGGAGAAGGAGTAACGGCATTTGGGACACCTGCATCTGTAGCAATCAAAGGATCTAGGGAGCGCACCTCACGGGATACGGAATCCTAAGTGGTGGATGGCTCAGTGGACTCCAAGCTCTCCAAATTGGGAGAAAAGAGCACTCTAAAATGGCATATGGAACACAATTAATGGAGCTGGATCACCCAGGCCCCCACATATTCTTTGCAAGAAGCAGAATCTGAATCAGAGACATCTGTCTCCAAAAAATCAGAATCCATTTATGGACAAAAACAAACAAACATCACCTTACACCGTCAATGGCTGAGGCACTCACCACCTCCTATGACCCAGACAAGTAAAGAAAAAAAAAACAGACTCTCTCCACAACCACACGGTCAGGAATACGGAAATGGAAAACAAAAATGTGACCACACCCGGTCACAAAGTGCACCAAGGCGGCCAAAGAAAAAGCGTGCCAATTCACAAGAACTGCGCAGCTCAAAAAGGCCAGATTGTTCCGTAATAGCCACGAGCCCAAGCATCACTACACATAAGCAGACAGAATCACATAACAAACATGATTAAAGTCCCCCACTGTTCAATAACCCCCCTCAGGAGATATTAACCATAGATTCCATAAAGATAAAGGAGTTCCACTGAGACCCTGTCATTCATTTTTTTTTTTTTTTACATACATTCTGACGAAAGGCAAAGAATGACTGGGGGATGAGGGAAGTGGGGGAGGTATTTAGGCCTTTGGCTGGGGTGTCTTTGCCTCCTCCTGGTGGCCAGGTTCTGCATTTCCCAAAAGTAATGAATGCAGCTGTGGACTCACACCGTTTAAGAAGAAAAGTAACCCATGTCTGTGACACCAAAGAACTCTTTGGAAAATGAATATTCCAACCATCCTGCTGAAGAAAAAAACACAGTCTGTCAGAGTGAGATTCTGTTAAATGCAAAGATGGAGCTTGAGCCAATATATCTTCCAGGTAAGGAAACACTGCAATACCCTGAGATCTGATCACAATAGGGCAACCAGAACCTTGGAGCTGTAGCCAGACCAAATGGTAGAGCAACAAACAAAATGCTTGTCTAGAAAGGCAAACCTCAGAAACTGGTAATGTTCTGTGGATTGAAATATGAAGATAAGCATCCTTTAAATCTATTGTGGACATAATCTGAACTTGCTGAACAAAAGGCAGAATAGTCTGAATAGTTTATATTTTGAAAGTAGCAATTCTGACAAACTTGTTCAGAGCTTTCTGATCCAGAAGTGGTATATAAGTACCTTCTTTCTTTGGAACAATAATTTTAATAAAATCCCATCCCTTGCTCCTGCTAAGCAACTGGGACAATCAATTCTATAGTTTCCAGATCTGAAACAAAGTGAAAATGGCTTGGGTCTTTAAAGGACCACTACATACAGGATTGCATAATTGACAAGTGCATAAATAAAGACAATGCAATAACATCTAATCTGAATTTCAAATAAGCAGCAGATCAACTGCAGTAAAACTGAAGGTGCGTTATGAATACTTCACATTCCTATATTATTCACTTAGAAGAAAATATTCTGTTTATCAAGGGCAGGGCATTCCTCTCATTTTGCATAACTCAGTTATTGCATCTACAAATGTAATGTACCCCTACTGTACTTGTTTGTGTATGTAATGCATCCCTGTAATGTTTTTATTCTTTGTTTAGCGCTACATAATCTGCTGGCACTTTATAAATAACTGATAATCATCATTTCTAAATATAGCATTTCTATACATATCTGAATATATTTTTGTAGATATTGTATATACAGATAATATAATTAAAAATAAAAAGAACATTTTATTCTAAGTGACGAACACAGAAATTTCAACTATTTCTATTCAAAACACATTAAAACATACTAAATTAATTTCTGAGCAAATCATAGAACGCCCCTCTATGTGATCAGATGTATGTTATCCCCATGAAAACCAGTAGTTTAAAGAAGGCGGTGCTCCTCAAGACAGTCTGTTAGTGGCTGAAAGTGAACTTATATGTAATAACTTTCCACGTCTCACCGGTGTCGCACGGCCGGCGCTACACAGAGATGGAAGGTGTGAGTTGACCGAGCACTGACCAGGATGCTTATTGTTTTGTTTCACTCCCAGGACATCAACTTCCAATGAAGATCTTGAAAAGAATAAGGTAAAACATATACAGTTTCAGTTAAAATAACATTTTAACTGAAGCTGCATATATTTTTTTAATATTTATTAAAACATTAACTCACCAAATATATCTGGGTGATACCTTTTCATTGTAAGTAATACAAAAATGCTTTTGCAATTTTATTTCTTTTTTTGTGTGCATTTTCAATTAAGCTGTGGATTGTGCTAGAGGTTATTGCACAATTGTGTGTCTTATTCCATTCAACACCTTCATCACAAGTTGATGCCCTGGGAGTGAAGCGCCACCATTGCAAACAAAGATTTCTACAACAGTTGAAGGAGAAACTGAGGCTGGCAAGTTAATTTCCATGCTATATCTATTATGTGAGATGATAGCGATGATAGAGATAAGAGATGATAGAGATAAGAGATGATAGAGACAGAGAGAGATCATATGTAACAATAAACCCACTACTAGTCCAGAGCTGCAGAAGTTAAGAGAGATGAGCCCAGCTATTACCTGAGTAATGTTAACCTGCTCAGCATTATGACAACATTCTCTGATTTCCTGTTAGCAGCATTAGGGTTAAAGGGACATAATACTCATATGCTAAATCACTTGAAACTGATGCAGTATAACTGTAAAAAGCTGACAGGAAAATATCACCTGAGCATCTCTATGTAAAAAAAGGAAGATATTTTACCTCACAATTTCCTCAGCTCACCAGAGTAAGTTCTGTGTAAAAAGTTATACTCAGCTGCTCCCAGCTGCAGGTAAAAAACTTAAAAAAAAAATGAAGAAATGAACAGCAGCCAATCAGCATCAGCAGTGCTGAGGTCATGAACTCTTACTGTGATCTCATGAGATTTGACTTAACTCATGAGATTTCATAGTAAGCTTCCTTTACCTGATTGGTGAAATAATATGAGAGTGCACGAAGCTCATCCTTTCAGTTGTCCTGGGACAGACATACTAATATGCTGCTTAGAAATCCTTTACAATGGGAGGTGGCTACTAAGGAACTTTTGAGGTAAAATATCTTTCTTTTTTACATAGAGATGTTCAGGTGATATTTTCTAATCAGCTTTTTACAGCTATGCTGCATCACTTTCAAGTGTTTAAACATTTGGGTATTATGGCCCTTTAATTGATACAGCAGCTCTGGGTGCTTTTCACAAAAGGGGCAGAAAAGATTAACCTTATTATAATTGTAATAATGCCTCTGCATATTATTCTAACTGTTTAAATATTGAAAACATAAGTGTAAAGGTTTAGTTTCTATAAAGTAATGGGCGCCACCATGTCTTATCTAGTTTTCTATTTATCTCTGTTTGTGCAAACAAGACAGCGTGGAAGCCCTTTTAGATAATCCTATGTTCCACGCAGCCTTGTTTGGAAAACACTTTTATTGTCTGCTTTTTATATCAGTCACTAATTGTCATCAGCAGGAAAGATAGATAAGGGTAACACGTAAGCTCAAACACAGCAACACCCATCACCTTCTAGATGCTCAGTGCAAATAAAAAAAAAAAAACTATTTTCATAGTTAAATTACAGAAATTGGGACAAAATAAATAATGAAAGTATGTTGCAAAGTTTTTTCATGTACACATAATTAGACATTTATATTACAATCTCATACGGTTTAATACGATATACAGAATAGATAGAGAGAGATAGAGAGAGAGAGATATCCCCACCTTACACACACACACACACTATTATCCCAGACTAGTAAGAAATTGCAGTTGACCTTCTTTAACACTGAATGAGATAGTAAACAAGTACATTTTCATGAACTATATAATTAGAACTGATACCTGTTGTGATAGTTTTCCATGTGTGTGTGGCAAGATTGAAACAATCTTTAAAAAAGTAACCAAACTTCTTTTTTGTCAGTGAATGTCTTTTATGAGGTGTTCAGTGCCCTGCCCAGCTTTAGAAGGTGTTGACTTTGATTATAGGTGTTTTGTACTTTGAAGAAATGCTGGTGAGAAATAGCTGCATTATTTATTTCTCAACATTATAAGGAAATTTGTCAGTTATAAGGGCAGGGCATAAAGTTTATGATTTCTCAAAGGGCTGAAAACACACATCAGTAGACTTAAGACCAATCAATTTTACAAAAATTCATGTGTGTGCCTGCCCATTGATAACACAATTAAAGGGACAGTAAAGTCAAAATTACACATGATTCATGATTTATTGAATAATGATTATTCAGAGGGAGCATGCCATATTCAACAACTTTTAAATTTACTTTCATTATCAAATTTGCTTTGTTCTCTTGGTATCCTCTGTTGAAGAGTAAACCTAAGTAAACTCAGGAGCAGCAATGCACTACTGGGAGCTAGCTGAATACATCAGATGAGCCAGTGACAAAAGGAACATATGACCAGTCACCAATCGCTAGCTAGCCGTCAGCAGTGCATTGTTACTCCTGAGCATACGTGGCTTGATTTTCAACTAAAGACATCAATAGAACAAAGTCAATTTAATAATAGAAGTAAATTGGATTTTTTTCTATGTCCTCCATGAAAGATTAATTTTGACTTTACTGCTCTTTAGAATGTTGTTTCTTAACCCCTTGTGCCAAATGGGCATAGGTACCAAGTAACACAATACTTTGTCCAGCAAACTCTGTTAACCTAGTATCTACATCCAACACAGAGGCGCAAGTTATGGCCCCCGTGTTCAGCTTGGATAACAGAAGCTGCAACCAGTGGGCAGAAGCATCTGCCTTCATATGGTAAGGGAGCACTGATTGTGAGCTATTTGGGAGGGATCAGGGGGTGGGAGCTGTCAGATGGGGATGGGAGGGTAATTCCTACACTACAGCAACTATTAATCCCTTCACTGTTGGAAAATCAGAAGTGTGGGGTATGGCTGAAATTAGCAGACTTCTAATTGCCAAAGCCAATGATAAAGCCAGGCATGTCTGCTGTTTCTGAACAAAGGGGACCCCCGAGAAGCTTTTGTCTCATGACTGCAGTAGTTGGGTGCAAATAATTTCAGTGAGAAACCCAAAGTTTGCCAAATATACCAAAAATAGGCCTAGATCAATACCTACTATAAAATGTATAGTATACACACAGAGACACATAGTATATAGTAATATAATAGGTAAATAAAAAAGGGCTTCATTTCTGAAATTTTTGGTAGTGAAGGGGTTAAAATGATGAATTACTAAAACATTTAAAAAGGGATAGGAAAGTTAAAATTAAACATGGTTCAGATAGAGAGTGTAATTTTAAGACTTTTAAATTAACTTCTATTTTCAAATGTGCTTTGTACTCTTGGTATATCTTGGTGAAAAAGAATATGCACATAACCTACACTAGTGGGAGCTAGCTGGTGATTGGTGCCTGCACATATTTGTCTCTTGTGATTGCTAACTAGATATGTTCATCTATCTGCCAGTAGTGCAATGTTGCTCCTTCAGCAAAGGATAATAAGAGAATGAAGCAAATTTGATAATAAAAGTAAATTTGAAATTTGTTAAAAATGTTATGTTCTATCTGAATCATGAAAGACAAATTTGGGGTTTCCTGTCCCTTTAAAAAAACGAATTTTGTTTTTAACTTTCATAATTGTGCCATTTTTCAGAAAGAAAAACAAATTAAGCTTACCTGCTAATTTCATTTCCATCTGTGGGAGGAGAGTCCACTGCTTCATTCATTACTTTTGGGAAATAAAGAACCTGGCCACCAGAAGGAGGCAAAGACACCCCAGCCAAAGGCTTAAATACCTCCCCCACTTCCCTCATCCCCCAGTCATTCTGCCAAGGTAACAAGGAACAGTAGGAAAAATTGATGATTATTAATAAATTTAGGTCCGCCCACCGGAGAAACAGGCGGGTGCAGGGGACTCTCCACCCACAGATGGAAAAGAAATTATCAGGTAAGCATAATTTATGGTTTCCATCTTAATGGGAGGAGAGTCCACTGCTTCATTCATTACTTGTGGGAACAAATACCCAAGCTCTAGAGGCCACTGAATGAAAAACAAAAAACAAACGGGAGGGTAAAAGAAGGTGGACCCTATACTGAGTGCACCACAGCCTGCAGAACCTTTCTCCCAAAAGCTGCTTCCGCCGAAGCAAAAACTTATTAAATTATAAAATTTTGCAATAGTATGTAAGGAACAACAAGTGGCCGCCTTACAAATCTGCTCCATAGAAGCCTCATTCGTAAAGGCCCAAGAAAAGGCCACAGCTCTAGTCGAGTGAGCCGTAATCCTCTGAGGCGGCTTGGCTTGTGTCCCACTGTCTCATATGCCAGACAGATCATACTCCTCAACCAAAAAGATAGAGAAGTGGAAGAGGCCGTATGTCCCCTGCGCTTCTCTGAATACACAACAAATAAAGGACAAAGTCTGTCTGAACTCCTTCGTGGCCTGAAGATAAAACTTCAACGCCGGAACCACGTCCAGATTATGAAGTAACCTCTCCTTCGAAGAAGAAGGGTTAGGACACAAAGAAGGAACTACTATTTCCTGATTGATGTTACGACTCGACACCACGTTAGGAAGGAATCCCAATCCAGTGCGAAAAACAGCCTTATCGGCATGAAAAACCAAGTAGGGAGGCTCACATTGCATGGCCGCCAACTCAGACTCTGCGCCGATGCAATATCCAGTAATAATAGGACATTCCATGAAAGAACCTTAATGTCAAGTGCATGCATAGGCTAAAACGGAGCCTTCTGCAAGACCTTAAGAACCAAGTTTAAGCTCCAAGGAGGAGCCAGATTCCTGAAAACAGGCCTGATCCTAACCAGAGCCTGAACAAAGGACTGAATGTCAGGAAAATCCGCAAGCTTCTTATGCAACAGTACAGATAAAGCCAAGATCTGTCCCCTTAGGGAACTAGCGACAAGACCCTTATCCAGACCGTCCTGGAGAAAGGCCAAAATCCTGAATGCCTTGACCTTATGCCAGGGATATCCTCGTTCCTCACACCAGGACAAGCAGGTCCTTCACACCATGTGGTAGATGCGTAGAGTGACCGGCTTCCTGGCCTGAACGAGAGTGTCAATCACTTTTTCCAAAAATCGTCTCTTGGCCAAAACTAATCCAATCTCCAAACAGTCATCCTCAGAGAATCTAGATTTTGATGTATAAAGGGACCTTGAACCAGCAGATCCCTGCGACAAGGTAACTTCCATGGCGGAGATGATGACATCGCCACCAGATCCGCAAACCACATCCTCCGCGGCCACGACGGAGCAATCAGAATAGCCGAAGCTTGCTCCTGCTTGATGCGGGCCACTACTCGAGGTAGAAGAGGTAACGGTGGAAATATGTAAATTAGGTTGAAGTCCCAGGATACCGCCAAGGCATCTCAAATAAAATATATCAGAATGCGCCAGAGGATATTACCACACAAGCTTTTCTTAATCTAGGCGAGATCTCCCAACCAGATCTCTAAGAAATAGTTAAAAAAGTGTGCCACAAGAGAAGCGCTGCACTCCCTGTTTGGGGTGAGTGTTGCTTAAGGTGGTGTCCACGCTATATATCAACGTATATAAATACAATCATATGTATATATGAAAAAGTGTATATATAAAAATGATTAAAAAATAGCGATTATCAGTAAAATTATTTTAATTCCAACTAAAAAACTGTTAAAACATGTTGTATACAACAAAAAACAATAGTGATTGATATACAATTCACAATTTTAAATGCATGTCAATAAAATGTCAATAAAATTATATAAAGGTTGATTTTTTATGACAGTTCAACGTTGGTAAAATATGGTATAAAAGGTATAAATAGCCAACATACAATTTAGAGTAAGCGAAGAAAAAAGTCTGTTGCCTGTAGTGCTAATCCTAGTAGGTGGGTAAATGTAGATCTGTGCATATAATGTCCCAGAGAGAAGACTCCAAAGAATATATCCAATGTGTGATCCTAAAAAAATGTGATATCCAAATAGAATGTGACAGTCCTTGTCCTGCTCAATGTTCGCAATGTGTGAAGGTGAAAAAAGTGATTTAGAGATGATTGAAATAATATAAAAATCAAAACAGGTGTACACCTGAAAATGTGAAAATATAAAAATGTAAAAATATAAAAATGTATAAAAATATAAAAATATCTTGTGAACAGTAGTGATTCAAAAAAGTGATTAAAAAAAGTGACTGAGTAGCTTAATGAAAATAGTAATTTTCCTAAAAGTTATTTGTTTCAAATAAAATTAGTTCCCAAAACAAATATTGTGATGAGTGGATGATTTCCAAAAACAAATGTTATAATGAATGGATAATTCCTGAGTGACCTAAGGAAAAAAAGAAGACCCCCAAGGCATCTATCAGTTCCGCCTGGGGATCCCTGGAACGCGACCCGTATCTGGGTAGCTTGCAATTGAGTCTGGACGCCATGAGATCTATCTCCGGCGTCCCCCATCTGCTGCAGATTTTTGTGAACATCTCGGGATAGAGGGACCATTCCCCTGGATGAAACGTCTGTCAGCTCAGAAAATCCGCTTCCCAGTTGTCCACACCCGGAATGTGGATCGCTGAGAGCCAACAATTGTGAGTCTCCGCCCACTCCAGAATCCGAGATACTTCCCTCATGGCTAAGGAGCTTCTCGTCCACCCCTGATGGTTTATGTAAGCCACCGAGGTAATGTTGTCCGACTGGAATCTGATGAATCGGGACGACCCCAGAAGGGGCCAAGCCCTCAGAGCGTTGAATATAGCTTGAAGTTCCAAAATATTTAAATCGGTAGATTCCATTCTTCTCGAGTCCATCTGCCCTGTTCCCTTCTGGCACCCCAAACAGCTCCCCATCCTGATAGACTTGCATCCGTGGTCACTATCTCCCAGGATGGTCTCAAAAAGGATGTCCCCCGAGACAACTGCCCCGGTCGGGTCCACCAATCTGTTGAGAGATATCTGTTGGGACAGATCTGAAAGATCGGCGTTCCATTGTCTCAACATGCACAGCTAAAGAGGTCTGAGATGGAACCTAGCAAATGGAATGACATCTATGCTGGAAAACATGACCCCGATCACCTCCATGCACCTGGCCACAGATGTCCCGGAGGATGTCTGAAGAGCTAGACAATTGGACGCAAGCTTGCAGCGTCTCTGATCTGTCAAAAATATCTTCATGGCTGAAGAATTTATTATTGAACCCAGGAATTACACCCTGTTGCTGGGGACCAATGAACTCTTTCCTTTGTTTATCTTCCACCCGTAGGATCGAAGGAGAAGAGCTTGAGTGATCCTCCGCAAGACTGTAGGACGGAGCTTGGACGAGGATATCATCCAGATAAGGCGCCACTGCAATTCCTCTGGCTCTCGCAACTGCGAAAAGAGCTTCCAGAAACTTTGTGAAGACTCTTGGGGCAGTCGCTAGACCAAACGGAAGGGCCACAAACTGGAAGTGCTGGTCCAGGAAGGCGAATCTTAGAAACCTGAACGGATGCTTGTGGATTAGTGTCAGGGTTTTTTCCCTGTTGTGTTTGCCATGTGCTGCTGGCAGCCATTTTACTCACCTCTCTTCCTGACTATGGTGCATTGTGGGGGATGCTGCTCAATTCCTGCACTTCCTTTTATGGCCAGACTGGTGTGCATCATCCATGTGAGACAGGATGCAGTCTCAGAATTGTGATGTCATCATTTATTATTTAAAGGGCCTCTGTTCAGTATGCTTTGCCTTTGCGTTGTCTCAGACCTGTTTGTGAGAGTTCCTGTGTATTACCTGGCTGCCTGACATCCTTCCTGGTTCCTGATCCCTGGCTTGTTCCTGACTCTGCTGTTTTCCTTGTTCCTGATTCCGGCTCGTCTGACTATTCGCTTTGGCTCCTGACTTGGCTCGTCTGACTACCAGCTCTGGTTTTGATTCCTGGCTTGTTATTTGACTTGTGGACTTTTTATTATTTTTTGCTATTAATAAAGGTGTGATTATTTTTGCACTTCTCGTCTCAGTCTGATTCCTGGCACCCTGACATTACGCAAAGGCCATGAATCCTAATGGTGCTAATAATCCACCTTTACCTGCCATCATTTCCAGGATGGATGTACAGGATCCCCGCTTGGATCAATTTGCACTAGCTCTGCAAACCCTGTTGACTCGCACTGCACATTTGGACCAAAGTGTCCCGCAAGTTATGGTTGCTCCCGTTTCTGCTGCTGCACCTATGCCTACCAGGAGCATGTCTGGTTCTGCACCTCTACCTCAGCGATATGGAGGCGATCCTATTCAGTGCAGAGGGTTTTTGAACCAGGTGGGCATTTACTTTAAGATGTAACCTCAGGCGTTTCCCTCTGACAGAGCTAAGGTGGGATTTCTCATCTCGCTACTCTCTGACACAGCTCTTGCCTGGGCTAATCCTTTGTGGGAGACTAATAAACCTGTGATTTCTAATTACCCTGAATTTGTGGCCTCCTTTCGAAGGGTATTTGATGTTCCGGCTCGCTCCTCCTCTGCTGCTAAACGACTCATGTCCATTCAGCAAGGTACAAGATCTGTTGCTCAGTATGCTATTGAGTTCCGTACGCTTGCCGCAGAGGTAGGTTGGAACAATGAAGCCCTTGTTGCCGCCTTCTTTCATGGGCTCTCCGATGCGATTAAAGATGAAGTTGCTGCCAGAGATTTACCAGAGGATCTCGAGGCATTGGTGTCTTTTTTTTATCCTAATTGACATCAGACTCAGAGAGAGGCCCTCTTTCAAGGAGCGCTTGCGGAAGCCTCCTTATCCGTTGTCTCCTACGTGTTCGTTCCCACCCATGCCTCCCTCTCCTCCCATGCCTCCTGGTCCCGAGTCACCAGGTACTGCTGAGCCGATGCAGCTGGGATTCACGTGTCTCTCCGCGGTGGAGAGGGCCTTTAGGAGGAGGGAGGGGCTCTGCCTCTATTGTGGGTTACAGGGCCACCTTTTGAAGTCTTGTCCTATACGGCCGGGAAACGCTCACACCTAAGGTCCTGTCGGGGGCAGACCTTGGGTGGTTTACCCTCGTCCCCGGAACCGCTTAAGGAGAAACCTTTGGTCACGGTTGTCCTTTCCTGGGTGGACTCCTCCATAGTCACCCAGGCTCTTGTTGACTCCGATGCAGCGGCTATTTCATTGACAGTGCTTTTGTATCAAAGCACTCCATTCCCGTTTTGCCTCGATCTGTTCCGCTTGCTATTGAGGCCATTGATGGCAGGCCCCTTCAGCCCGCACTCGTTACTCACGAAAATGCTCCGTTGTCCATGGCTGTTGGGGCTCTCCATTTTGAAACGCTCCAGTTCCAGGTGATAAACTCTCCGCATTTTCTGGTTGTTCTGGGTTATCCCTGGCTCCAAAAGCATAATCCCAGTCTCGACTGGCGCAGGTCCAAAATTTTGTCGTGGTCCCCGCAATGTATTTCCACTTGTCTTCGGAAACCAGTTAAAGTCTTGTGCACTTCTTCGGTTTCTCAATTGCCAGAGGAGTACCGAGAGTTCCTAGACGTGTTTGACAAGGTGCGTGCTGGTACGTTGCCTCCTCACCGGTCTTACGATTGTGCCATAGACCTGCAACCCGGAGCCATTCCTCCTCGGGGCTGGGTGTACCCTCTGTCTGTTGCAGAGAATTGTGCTATGGAGGAGTATGTTGCCGATGCTCTGTCGCGGGGGATCATCCGCAAATCCTGCTCTCCTGCAGGGGCTGGCTTTTTCTTTGTGAAGAAAAATGGTGGCGAGTTAAGACCATGTATCGAATATAGGGGTCTTAATCGTCTTACCATTAAGAATGCTTACCCTATTCCGCATATTACGGAACTCTTTGACCGCCTCAAGGGAGCTACGGTCTTTACTAAACTTGATTTGAGAAGAGCGTACAATCTCGTTAGGATTAAGGAGGGCCACGAATGGAAAACAGCATTTAACACCCGGAGCGGGCATTATGAGTATCTTGTAATGCCCTTTGGCCTATGTAATGCTCCTGCTGTTTTTCAGGAATTTATTAATGATGTCCTACGAGATATGTTGCAACAGTGTGTTGTGGTGTACTTAGACGACATCCTCATACGCTCACCCACACTTGAGGCTCATCGTTCTGATGTTACACGGGTTCTTCAGAGACTACGTGAGAACAGCCTGTTTTGTAAACTCGAGAAATGTTCCATCAGAGTCAAGTAACCTTCCTAGGTTATGTTATCTCCGTTGCAGGGTTCTCCATGGATCCTGACAAGTTATCTGCAGTTCTGCAGTGGCCTCGCCCAGTTGGTCTTCGGTCTATTCAACGTTTTTTGGTGTTCGCCAATTACTATAGAAAGTTTATTAAAAACTTTTCTTCCCCATATTACACACCAAACAAAGGAACTAGATGGAAAAATAAAAACTTTAATAAATGTCCAAAATGTAGTCTCCTGGCTGCAAACCTGCTCCATATGATTTGGGAATGCCCCAAAATAAAACAATTTTGGAATAGAATAGAATTTTGGATGCTTAATATCCTCAAAATATCTGTGTATAGATTCACTCCAAAAGATATAATATTTTTGATAGGTCAAAAAACCCCTCGGAATGAAACTAAAATAATAAATTTAATTATTCTGGCAGCCAGATATCAAATATTTAAGAACTGGAAGAGTAAATTTTCTCCAACAATAACAGAAATTAAAAACTACTTAAAAAAACAACTAATAATTGAGCAAATGACCACAGACCTGAACTCAGAGAAAGAAATATGCAATTTCTTTAAAAAATGGTCTAAATTTATTAAAATATTCCCGCCTAGAGAAATTGAGCACCTAATCTTTCCATTTAGAAACACTGAACTGGTGTTGCTGGATATCTGG
This sequence comes from Bombina bombina, assembly GCF_027579735.1. Classification (NCBI taxonomy): domain Eukaryota; kingdom Metazoa; phylum Chordata; class Amphibia; order Anura; family Bombinatoridae; genus Bombina; species Bombina bombina. The sequence continues at coordinate 429,419,037 of NC_069504.1, read as the reverse complement.
TAAAAACAGAATGGGATAAGGGGAGAGGGGGGAGGATTGGAAGAGGAGGCCCCCCTCTTTTTTTTTTTTTTTTTTTTTTTTTTTTTTCTCTTTTTCTCCTCTCTTTCTCTTTCTTCTTCTTCTTTTTTTTTTTTTTTTTTTTTTTTTTTTTCTCTTTCTTCTTGCCTATACTGCTGCTATCTAATATGCCCCTGTACTACATTTGGCCTCAATCTTAAATAGAATACTGGTATTTAAATATACTTAATGATAATAGGACATGTAAAATAGGAATTCTTGAAGATAAAAATGAGGATCCTTTTTGATAATTACGGTCCAGAATACTTTATTGCTTTAAATAAAAAGAAAAAGGAAAAGGGTTGGAGTCTTCTCCATTAGTATATAGAGGGTTAAGGTCTACGAATACAAGAAATGTTGGTAATTTCTTGTAAACTGTCTATGTCAATATATATATCGAATCATATGTACCTTTTTTTTTTTTTTTTTTTTTTTTCTCTTGTTCTTTTTACTTGTCCTCGGTTGTACCTTATAAGAAAAACTAATAAAAAATTAAATATAAAAAAAAAAAACTTTTCTTCCTTGGTCAAACCTATCACAGACATGACCCGTAAAGAGAATGATCCACTCCATTGGTCACCTACTGCCATTAAGGCCTTTGATAGTCTTAAGACTGCCTTTGCTGCCGCTCCAGTTCTGGCTCATCCTAACCCTGTCCTGCCTTTCGTTCTTGAGGTCGATGCGTCTGAGACTGGAGTAGGTGCCCTCTTGTCTCAACGTCCTACGCCTGACGGTTCCTTGCATCCGTGTGGTTTCTTTTCTAAGAAATTGTCTCCAGCGGAGTGCAATTATGAAGTTGGCGAAAGGGAAATTACTGGCCATAATTTTGGCACTTAAGGAATGGAGGCATCTTCTTGAGGGTACTAGCGTGCCCAGTGCTCATTCTTACTGACCACAAGAATTTAACTTATCTATCTGAAGAAAAACGTTTGTCGCCTCGACAGGCCAGATGGGCGCTATTTTTGTCTCGGTTTAATTATGTGGTCTCCTACCTGCCTGGTAGTAAGAATGTTAGGGCTGATGCCCTCTCTCGACAATTTTCGCCTCTGTCCAAGGAGGAGTCTGTACCTACTCCTGTTATACCTCTTGACCATATTTTTGCTACCATACGTACTAATTTGGCTTCTCCCTTGGGGGAGGAGATCCTGGCTGCACAAACCAATGCACCTCCTGAGAAACCTATCCTAAAGCCGCAGGTCACCCAGGCAAGAACCAAATGATTTGGTCCGTCACTCGACAATTCTAGTGGCCAGGTCTTCGTTCTGATGTTGCTGCGTATGTTGCCTCCTGCTCAGTTTGTGCACAGAATAAGACTCTGACGTCTTCCTGTGGGTCTTCTTCAACCTATTGCTAATGGTGAGCGTCATTGGACACATCTTTCCATGGACTTCATTGTCGAGCTCCCTGTTTTCAATGGCAATACTGTTATCCTTATGGTGGTTGACCGTTTTTCTAAAATGTCACATTGCATTCCCTTGATGAAGCTGCCTACCGCTCAGGAGCTTGCTTCAATTTTTGCCCAGGAGGTCTTCCGTTTACATGGGTTACCCAAGGAGATGGTGTCGGACCGGGGTAGCCAGTTTGTCTCCAGATTTTGGCGTTCCTTTTGTGCTCAAATGGGGATCCAGCTTTCCTTCTCCTCGGCATATCACCCTCAATCCAATGGGGCTGCGGAACAGTAATAAAGCTCTGGAACAGTTCCTCCATTGCTATGTCTCAGATCACCACAATAATTGGTCTGAACTGTTACCTTGGGCAGAGTTTGCTCGTAATAGTGCTATTAATGCTTCCTCCAAGATATCCCCGTTCATGGCGAATTATGGGTTTCAACCATCCTTGTTGCCCGATTCATTCATGTCTCAGGGTATTCCGGCTTTGGAGGAACATCTCCGGCAACTCCGTTCCACGTGGGTGCAGATTCAGGATTGCCTTCATCGTTCTATGCAGCGCCAAAAGTTCCAGGCTGATCGTAGGCGTATGCCCGCACCTTCCTACCAGGTTGGTGAGAGAGTTTGGCTGTCCTCCCGCAACTTGAACCTTTGTGTGCTTTCCAATAAATTGTCTCCCCATTATGTTGGTCCTTTTCGAATACTCTGATGGGTTAATCCTGTGGCCTACGCTCTTGACCTTCCTCCTGCTATGCGCATCTCCAATGTTTTTCATGTCTCCCTCTTGAAACCATTGATTTGGAATCGGTTTACCACTGTGATGCCTCGTCCCCGTCCTAACTTTGTTGACAACCATGAGGTCAGCAGCATTACTCTCGTATGTCCAGGGGCCGTGAACAGTATTTCGTTCCCTGGAGAGGCTACGGTCCGGAGGTGCGTTCTTGGGTTCTTGATGTTCATGCTCCCGCCCTCCTCCGTGCCTTCCATGCCCGTTTCCCCAATAAGCCCTTTTTCCTCCCGCGGGGGAAGAGTCATTGAGGGGAGGGTTCAGCCATTTTACTCACCTCTCTTCCTGACTATGGTGCATTGTAGGGGATGCTGCTCAATTCCTGCACTTCCTTTTATGGCCAGACTGGTGTGCATCATCCATGTGAGACAGGATGCAGTCTCAGAATTGTGATTTCATCATTTATTATTTAAAGGGCCTCTGTTCAGTATGCTTTGCCTTTGCGTTGTCTCAGACCTGTTTGTGAGAGTTCCTGTGTTTTACCTGGCTGCCTGACGTCCTTCCTGGTTCCTGATCCCTGGCTTGTTCCTGACTCTGCTGTTTTCCTTGTTCCTGATTCCGGCTCGTCTGACTATTCGCTTTGGCTCCTGACTTGGCTCGTCTGACTACCAGCTCTGGTTTTGATTCCTGGCTTGTTATTTGACTTGTGGACTTTTTATTATTTTTTGCTATTAATAAAGGTGGGATTATTTTTGCACTTCTCATCTCAGTCTGATTCCTGGCACCCTGACCATTATAACGTGAAGGCAAGTGTCCAAGTCTATAGTCGTCATGAATTCCCCCTCTTGAACCATGGGCAAAATTGACCTGATCGCCTCCATCTTGAACAACGGAACTGACCACGAAAAGGTTTGAATAATACCCCAGGCCTCTTTCTGCCGGAGGGACTGGGAGGATTACTCCAAGAGATGAGAGATCCCTCACACACCCCAGGAAGGTGTCTCTCTTTTCTGGTCTTGAAGATATGTTTGACAGGAGGAATCTGCCTCTGGGCGGATAAGACGTGAAACCTATCCTGTAACCCTGGGATATGACCTCCACAACCCAAGGGTCTATAATGTCTCTTCTCCAGGCCTTCGCAAAAAGAGATAGTCTGCCCCCTACATGAAAGGGGCTGCCCCTTCATGCCGACTGATTCGGCGGGCTTCTTATTCTGCTTGGACTTGATCTAAGAGTTAGCTGGCTTCCAAGATCTCTTGGATTGCTCCGACTTTGCGGCAGGCTGCTGGCGCTGAGACTAGTACGCACGAAAGGGACTAAAAGTAGATCCCTTAGGTTTAGCCTCCTTATCCTGAGGCAAGAAGGCACCTTTGCCACCCATGACCGTAGATATGATAGAATCCAGGCCCGGCCAAACAAAACCTTCCCCGTGAATGGGAGGGAAAGCAAGCAAACCTTAGAAGTCATGTCCGCAGACCACGATTTTAGCCACAGAGCCCTGCGGGCTAAAAACAGAAAAACCTGACATCTTAGCATTCAGGCAAATAATCTGCATGTTAGCATAACAAATAAGCTAATGCGCCACTCTTAAGGCCTTGATTCGTTCTAGAATTTCATAGAGAGGAGTCTCCACCTCTACCATAGCTGATAGAGCGTCACACCAGTAGGTAGCCGCACCAGCCACCACAGCGACCGCCGCCGGTTGAAAACCGAACCCGTGAGTTGGAACATCTTCCGCAGCATGGACTCCATCTTTTTATCCATGGGTTCCTTGAAAGAGGAGCTATCCTCTAGCGGAATAGTCATTCTCTTAGCAAGTGTGGAGATAGCACCATCCACCTTAGGGACAGTTCAAGCTGCGCGTCCGGAACGGGAAAAGTTTTTTAAAAGAAGAAGAGGGGGAAAAGGACAAACAAAGTTTCTCCCATTCATTCCTAATAATGTTAGCCATTTTGACTGGAACGGGGAAGGCCTGGGGCACTACCATGTCCTCATAAACCCTATCCAGTTTCGGTTCCGGAACCTCCAACGTAGCAAGCACCTCAGCAGAAAGCGCAAATGCTCCATCTTAAATTTGAAATCTGGCTCCTTCACGGATGGACGTCTAGACGTAGCCAATTCCGACCCAGATGTGACATCCGTCGATAAGTCGGAGTTGTCCTCCTCAGTGGATAATCTGTCCGAGACATCCAGCGGAGCTGAAGACCCCTGAGATGGACAGCAGTGCCGTACCTACTGCTTGCGCTTAGTAGGGCGAGGCATCGCAATAATGGCCGCAGAAACCGCCGTCTGTAATTGATCAGCAAAGTCTGGAGGCCAAAGGACCCCTCCCGAGGAGGATTAGTAAGGCCCTGGGGAACTGTTTGTGTAATCAGAGATGATTGAAGGGAACGCACCTCGCTGGGCGGGGAGCCCTCAGAGGTGGACGGCTCAGTCATACTAAATACCTTATTCTTTTTGGAAATAGCAATATTGTCAAAGCATGTGGAACAGAGTTGCGTAGGCAGCTCGACTGGAACCTCCTCACAATATACACAGTTAATGGGTTTGGATAAAGAGGGAGTATCCTCTAACATATCAGAGTCCTCCATAGCTTGCGCCTTTATTACGGACTTGATCAAAAATAAATGGAACCTTTATATCCCAATGGCCGGGGGACTCACCAACTCCTATGACCTTGACTACAAGAAACCGCTTTCATCTCCTTGAAACACAGGTTGAGAAAGAAGAAGTTGCAGAGGCCCCACCCGGTCAAATGAAATGCCATGCAGGACCACCCCTGCACTCGAGAGAAGGACGCGCCACACTGACGGAGCCTCCTCTCACACAAATGCAGTAGAAAAACACAAACAATATTATGCATAATAATATCCCCCCTGCTCAACAGCCCCCAGTCTTCTTGCGTTATCAAATATATATATATATTAAACTATCTTACCAGAATCAATGCTGTTGAACAGGAACACGGCCCTTCAAGTGTGACAGGGTAGTAGCATCGCTCCTGACATGGACTTGAGAAAAGAAAGCAGTGAAACCCGTCCACACCGATTGCTAATGGAGCTGTTAAACAGAGTCGGGATGGTTTCGCAGAAAGACTCTCCCTGCATCTCCGGACTCTAACATTCACCCATGCTCTCACTGAGAGGCTGACAGGACTACTTAAAACTCCAGTCCTATTCCGAAGAGTACTACCCTCCATAAGAGACTACTCCAAATCTTCAGACACTTCGCTGCCAACCTCCTGTGACGAAAGGCAAAGAATGACTGGGGGATAAGGGAAGTGGGGGAGGTATTTAAGCCTTTGACTGGGGTGTCTTAACTTCCTCCTGGTGGCCAGGTTCTTAATTCCCACAAGTAATGAATGAAGTAGTGGACTCTCCTCCCATTAAGATGGAAATTGTTTAAGCATCCATTACTATGTGGCAGAATTTTGAGTGATATTAAATACACAAAACTAACTACCCATGAATTAAATAATTATAAAAAAAAAAATAATCTTACTTTTATTTAAAGGAATAGTAAACCCAAATATTTTCTTTCATAAATCAGAGCATGCAATTTCAAGCAACTTTCTATTTTACTCCTATTATCAATTTTTCTTTGTTCGCTTGCTATCTTTATTTAAAAAATTAGGAATGAAAACTTTGGAGCCGGCCTATTTTTGATTCAGTACCCTGGATTGTGCTTCCCGATTGGTGGCTACATTGAACCATTCAATCAACAAGCGCAACCCAGGTCCTAAACCTAAAATGGGCCAGCTCACACCTTTTGATCCTGATTTTTAACATAAAAATACCAAGAGAACAAAGAAAAATTAATAGTAAAATTAGAAAGTTGATTAAAATTGCATGCTCTGTTTGAATCATGAAAGAAAAAAAAAATATGTTTGGTATCCCTTTAAGGAGTGAGAATAGATTGTATTCTTAGGTTTATACACAACCTTCTTTAGGAGATATGACATTTACCCATTAACTATGCTAATAGGATTTGCCAAACTTGTTGAACATTACTAGATTATCAGAAGCATTGAAATAAAAAATATAATATAATCATATATGCATAGACACACTTATTACATGGCCATTTTACACTGTAATTATTGCACACTTACCCACGCAGAGGATATTGAAGCAGAAACCCTGTGTGACAGATTTACTAACAAGCTGATCTGGAAGGCTGTCAAATCCCACATGTCCGCCCAGCGAGAGGGTGCGTTTGTCTTCATTCTGTCAGAGGAAAAGCAATAACAATAAATATGTAACACAGAATGTGCACAGTGATAGAACCTACAGGAACAAGTAAAAGGCTACCATATTTCAGGTATATATAGGAAGATAGCAGCTGCTAAAGTTTCTTTCCTCCCACAGGCAGGACAGAAGCGTTATGTTTTGATTTGCTAAATTCCAGACATATTCACAATTACAGAAAAAGACAGCAGAAAGAAAAATAATCTGATCTAGATAGTATTCTTAAAGGCACAGTCTAGTCAAAATTAAAAACTTTCATGATTCAGATAGAGCATGCAAATTTAAAGGGACAGTCTAGTATAAATTAAACTTTCATTATTCAGATAGGACTTTTAATTTTAATCAACTTTCCATTTTACTTTTATCATCAAATTTGCTTTGTTCTCTTGGTATTCTTAGTTTAAACTAAACATAGGTAGGCTCATATGCCAATTTCTAAGCCTCTGAGGGCTGCCTCTTATCACATGCTTTTTAAATCTCTTTTCAACACAAAGACAGAAAGTACACATGGGCCATATAGACAGGGCCGTCTTTAACACAGGACAAAAGGGGCAGCTGCCCAGGGCCCAGTCTTTGTTGAGGGGCCCAAGAGTCCTAAATTTGGGTTCATATTGCTGATGTGACATGGGGAACACAGTCAGTCCTAATATTGTCACAGTTCTCTGCTTGAATTTATTTGTGAGAAACTGTGCCAGACCGCGCCGGTGTCATGTAACATGCCAAGCTATTGCCATGTGCTGTTTTAGATGTGCACTGTGTAGCACTGAATGCTAAGCCCTAACTCGGCATCCAGCAAGTCCCACTGCATCAGAAAAGGTCCTGCTGGGGTTACCATTGTTACCAGGTAACTGCTCTGATGGTGGGGATTGTTTCTGGGTAGGGCTGATATGCAGCAGAAAGCTGGAGTGGCAAGCACATGAGGATTTGAGCATCTGTGCAGCTGCACACACTGCTCTCTTCAGTCTTGAGGCTGTGTGACTTGTCTCACACTGTATCCATGCAGCCTTGGGCAGGCAGCATCCAGTCTGCTGGTCCCCTTAGCCCCGCTCTTTCTGCTATGGCCCTAAGATCAACTAACTGAAGTGTGTTAGGGGAACAGTGCTTTGTTGAAAGGTGTCAGTGAGAAGAATAAGTGAGTGCACACATGCCCCTCCCCATGCAGCATTGTCTAGTACAGGGTGAGAGGGAACTTGTTCTTAGCAAAGAAGGGACATGTGCTGCTGTGGCTGATGTATAGTGTCATGCTGATACTTCACACATTAATGTAAGGTTTATTTTTATAGTTTTTGTTTTCTCTCTGTCTCAGAGTTTACAGCTTCCCATGGTAGTTCTGTTGTTCCAGTCAGTAAACTTTGTCTGCACCTCCATGCTTCCTCCTCAGTCTTTACCTTGCTTTGCTCCTGTTGGCTGCCCTAAATCTCTTTAACCAGCTAACCTCACACCAGAATCACATTCAAAAGCATATTAAATGAATCCACAGTGGCGGAATTTATATATTTACTTACTTATTGGGTCCAGTTTCACATATTGCAATTTATTTCATTTTTTTAAAAAAATTTAAGACAATAGATAATAAACAGTCATGTGATCAGGGGGCTGGAAGAAGGTTCCTAGATACAAGGTAATCACAGAGGTAAAAAGTATATTAATATAACTGTTAGTTATGCAAAACTGGGGAATGGGTAATAAAGGGATTATCTATGTTTTAAAACAATAACAATTTTATGGTAGACTGTTCCATTTAAGCAGCTTTCTAATTTACTCCTATTATAATTTTTTCTTCATACTTTTTTTTTTTAATCTTTATTGGAAAAAACAGAATTTATGCTTACCTGATAAATTACTTTCTCCAACGGTGTGTCCGGTCCACGGCGTCATCCTTACTTGTGGGATATTCTCTTCCCCAACAGGAAATGGCAAAGAGCCCAGCAAAGCTGGTCACATGATCCCTCCTAGGCTCCGCCTACCCCAGTCATTCGACCGACGTACAGGAGGAAATATGCATAGGAGAAACCATATGATACCGTGGTGACTGTAGTTAGAGAAAATAATTCATCAGACCTGATTAAAAAAAACCAGGGCGGGCCGTGGACCGGACACACCGTCGGAGAAAGTAATTTATCAGGTAAGCATAAATTCTGTTTTCTCCAACATAGGTGTGTCCGGTCCACGGCGTCATCCTTACTTGTGGGAACCAATACCAAAGCTTTAAGACACGGATGAAGGGAGGGAGCAAATCAGGTCACCTAAATGGAAGGCACCACGGCTTGCAAAACCTTTCTCCCAAAAATAGCCTCCGAAGAAGCAAAAGTATCAAATTTGTAAAATTTGGCAAAAGTGTGCAGTGAAGACCAAGTCACTGCCTTACATATCTGGTCAACAGAAGCCTCGTTCTTGAAGGCCCATGTGGAAGCCACAGCCCTAGTGGAGTGAGCTGTGATTCTTTCAGGAGGCTGCCGTCCGGCAGTCTCATAAGCCAATCGGATAATGCTTTTAAGCCAAAAAGAAAGAGGTAGAAGTTGCTTTTTGACCTCTCCTTTTACCAGAATAAACAACAAACAAAGAAGATGTTTGTCTGAAATCTTTTGTAGCTTCTAAATAGAATTTTAGAGCACAGACTATGTCCAAATTGTGTAACAAACGTTCCTTCTTTGAAACTGGATTCGGACACAAAGAAGGTACAACTATCTCCTGGTTAATATTTTTGTTGGAAACAACTTTCGGAAGAAAACCAGGCTTAGTACGCAAAACCACCTTATCTGCATGGAACACCAGATAGGGTGGAGAACACTGCAGAGCAGATAACTCTGAAACTCTTCTAGCAGAAGAGATTGCAACCAAAAACAAAACTTTCCAAGATAATAACTTAATATCTACGGAATGTAAGGGTTCAAACGGAACCCCTTGAAGAACTGAAAGAACTAGATTTAGACTCCAGGGAGGAGTCAAAGGTCTGTAAACAGGCTTGATTCTAACCAGAGCCTGAACAAACGCTTGAACGTCTGGCACAGCTGCCAGCCTTTTGTGAAGTAAAACAGATAAAGCAGAGATCTGTCCCTTCAGAGAACTTGCAGATAATCCTTTCTCCAAACCTTCTTGTAGAAAGGATAGAATCTTAGGAATTTTTATCTTGTTCCATGGGAATCCTTTAGATTCACACCAACAGATATATTTTTTCCATATTTTATGGTAAATTTTTCTAGTTACAGGCTTTCTAGCCTGAATCAGAGTATCTATTACAGAATCTGAAAACCCACGCTTTGATAAAATCAAGCGTTCAATCTCCAAGCCGTCAGTTGGAGGGAAACCAGATTCGGATGTTCGAATGGACCTTGAACAAGAAGGTCCTGTCTCAAAGGTAGCTTCCATGGTGGAGCCGATGACATATTCACCAGGTCTGCATACCAAGTCCTGCGTGGCCACACAGGAGCTATCAAGATCACCGAAGCCCTCTCCTGATTGATCCTGGCTACCAGCCTGGGAATGAGAGGAAACGGTGGGAATACATAAGCTAGGTTGAAGGTCCAAGGTGCTACTAGTGCATCTACTAGAGTCGCCTTGGGATCCCTGGATCTGGACCCGTAGCAAGGAACCTTGAAGTTCTGACGAGAGGCCATCAGATCCATGTCTGGAATGCCCCACAATTGAGTTATTTGGGCAAAGATTTCCGGATGGAGTTCCCACTCCCCCGGATGGAATGTCTGACGACTCAGAAAATCCGCTTCCCAATTTTCCACTCCTGGTATGTGGATTGCAGACAAGTGGCAGGAGTGATCCTCCGCCCATTGAATTATCTTGGTCACTTCCTCCATCGCCAGGGAACTCCTTGTTCCCCCCTGATGTTTGATATATGCAACAGTCGTCATGTTGTCTGATTGAAACCTTCTTCTATAAGCTTTTTCAGTGGTTCTTAGCTCCTCACACATGCATCTGCATGCCTTGCTTTCCAAAAACAACTGCGCATTAGTGGCGCGAAAATGAGGCTCTGCCTATGACTAGAAAAGGCCCCCATCTGAAAAAGGTGTCCAATACAGTGCCTGCCATTTTTTTTAAAAACAATCCCCAAGATTATAATAACTATTAAGAGTTATAATCTGTAAAATATGCTTAGCAAAATAATCGTTTTAGCCCAGAAAAATGTCTACCAGTTTTTTAAGCCCTTATGAAGCCCTTTATTCTTTTACTTAATCTAAGAAAAATGGCTTACCGGTCCCCATAGGGGAAATGACAGCCTTCCAGCATTACATAGTCTTGTTAGAAATGTGGCCAGTCATACCTCAAGCAGAAAAGTCTGCCAACTGTTTCCCCCAACTGAAGTTACTTCATCTCAACAGTCCTGTGTGGAAACAGCAATCGATTTTAGTAACGTTTGCTAAAATCATCTTCCTCTTACAAACAGAAATCTTCATCTCTTTTCTGTTTCAGAGTAAATAGTACATACCAGCACTATTTTAAAATAACAAACTCTTGATTGAAGGATAAAAACTACATTTAAACACCAAAAAACTCTTAACCATCTCCGTGGAGATGTTGCCTGTGCAACGGCAAAGAGAATGACTGGGGTAGGCGGAGCCTAGGAGGGATCATGTGACCAGCTTTGCTGGGCTCTTTGCCATTTCCTGTTGGGGAAGAGAATATCCCACAAGTAAGGATGACGCCGTGGACCGGACACACCTATGTTGGAGAAAGCAAGAATTTAAGCATAGGAGACTGACCCTTTTTGGTTCAGAACCTGGGTAGCACTTTCTGATTGGTGTCTAAATGTAGCCACCAGACAGTGCTACCCAGGTGCTAAACCAAAAATGGGCTGGCTCCTAAGCTTAATTTCAAATAAAAAAACCAAGAGAATGAAGAAAAATTGATAATAGAATTAATAAGTTGCTTAAAATTGAATGCTATCTGAATCATGAAAGTTTAATTTTGACTCCTTTAAAGGGACAAAACTGAAATGCATAAAACAGAAACCACAGAGAGGTTAACAAGCAGCCCAACACACACCTGCTTAGGAGCCAGGCCTTAAGTGATTCATGAAGCAGTAACCCTGCAGTGTTAAAGTGAATGTAAATTTTTATGCTAAAGTTCCCGGTTTTTAAAAATTTGATTAAAAACAGGGGCACTTTAATTCATCAAAATTTACATTTCACTCCTGCTGTGGAAAAACAAAAAAAAAAAAAAAAAAAACAAAAAAAAAAAAAAACTTACCTTTTAATCTTCACAGAAGCTCCAGCTTCCTCCACCCGTTGCAAAGCCTCTTCCTGGGTCTAAAGCTGTGATTGGAGGATGACCTATCCATCATTTCTGACATCAGAAATGGCTTGCAACGACCGTAGGAAGCTGGAGCTTCTGTCAAGTTTAAAAGGTAAGTTTTTTTTCATAACAGGAGTAAAATTTAAATTTTGATGAATTAAAGTGCCCCTGTTTTTAATCGAATTTTAAAAACCGGACACTTTAGCATCAAAATTTACATTCACTTTAAGCTTGTACAACTATAGGCATTTCTACAATAACACAACATATGTTATCCTGAAAAATCATGAGTTCAGCAAAGTCAAAATGGGAATTATGCGAAAAAACAGGGTTAAAGACAGACCACCCCTGCAGATTTGTAGTCTGATCACTAATATAAAATAACAATCCTAATAAAATACTAGCACAGACATAGAACATTTCTAGTAAATAAAGAAATTATTCCCTTAAACACATGACTCTTAAAAAAGCTAAACGGTAGCATGATGGAAGGGTGTGTAAAAGGTTTATCTTGGTGGAGCAAAACATGCAAAATCATGTATGCTTTACACTGACATTCTATTTATAGCTATCCTGAATTACATGCATGTGGTGTAGCAGACAGAGCCTACAATATGCATTTTGTGCAAATTTTAATATAAATTTAAACACTTAAAAAATAACATTTACAATTTTCTCATGCACATGGTAACACAGGTTTGCTTTCCAAAGTAACTTATTCCAGGGACGTGCACTCATAGGAGGCAGGGGAGGCAGTGCCTACCCTCCCAAATGGGACAAAAGCTTAATTAAATTTAAATTAAAAAAGTTTTAAAACACACAAAAAAAAGTAAAAAAAAATATATATTTTCCCCATGTAATGCTATGGAGAGGCAGGTACAGGAACGCTTCTCTCCATTGCAGTACATGGGTCAAAGAAAAAGCTGTGCTGCAGCGCCACCTGTGTTCTGTCAATATATTAGCAGCAACAATTGGGACCAATAGGAGGCACCCCTCTTGATGCCTCCTAGCAAGTGAAGGATATATAGAATAATCAGAAGGAGGATGCAGTGAGCAGGGTCATGTGACACAACTGGAAGCTGAGGTAACCTAAGAACAGATGACACCAAGCAGAAGAGTAAAGTAGTATTCTACATCTCTTGTGATTCACAAATTGTGTTCAGATACAGCTCATTAACAGGGGGGGGGGACAGTAAGTGAGCATAACCCATTACTGACAGGAAGTCAAAGGGTCAATTCAAATTTAAATCCATAATTTAAAACCCAGAGTTTGAAGTTAAGTGTGCAGTGTCCACATTATTTAAACTAAAGTTTTTGACATTGAATATTGCTAAGCCTTTATTTTTCATGGTTATTTGATTTAATTAGGTACAAACTCCATATATGTTATGTCTGTTCAGTCAGAGGATGCAGTATCTCTTTTTATTTTTCTCTGTGTCTCCATTTATTTAAATAGAACATATTGCTGTTAACTTGTAATTCATAAATCAATTGAAAGCTGTTGCATTGTGTTTTTAATATGTGCTGCTTTTAAACAAGTTTATATTAATAAAAAGGAGATGAGTCATTTAAAAAATATAGTTTTTGAAAGGAACATTATAGTCATAATTCCATTTCCATCATTCAGATAGAAATTGCAAAAAAAAAAAAAAAATAAACTTTCTATTTCACTTGTAATATGTACTTCATTCTTTTGGTATCCATTGGTGTCCTTTGTTGAAGAGCATACCTAAGTGGGATGTCCATGTGCGTTTCTTGAACACCATATTACAGCAGCTGTGTTGGCAGTATTGATAACTTGTCCTTTGTGTAAAACTTGTATGGTAAATTATTTCTATTTTTACAATACAGTAGTGAGTAGAGAAGAGATTGTGTATCATTCTAATTACTTAGTAACTGTGCCACAGAATTGTGTGAGTTTGTATGCGAGCAGAGTGTGTGTGTGTGTATGTGAGCAGAGTGTGTGTGGGTGTCAGTGAGCAGAGTATGTGTGCTTTATTCTCCAGGTAATCAATACATTTCCGATGAGCTGGTGCTTTAGTGCAGTGTTTCTTAACAATGGTCCTCAAGTACCCCTAACAGGCCAGGTTTTCATTATAGCTGAATCAGTGCACCGGTGAAGTAATCAGCTGATCAGTAACTCAGTGGTTACTAACTTGCTCTCACCCATCACCTGATTATGTCACCTGTGCACTGGTTCAGCTATTATTTAAACCTGCCCTGTTGGGGGTACTTGCGACCCTCTGTACATGTGTTTCTCCGGCGTAACATATCTAGTGCCTCACCAGCCTCTGACCTCACTGCACGTCACTGACTTATTCTACAATACAGAGAATTAATAATGCAATACGTGCATCATCAGCTCATACAGTGTATGTTTATGTCGGTCAACAAGTTCTTTACTAGAGTTAAAGGGACAGTATACACTCATTTTCATATAACTGCATGTAATAGACACTACTATAAAGAACAAGATGCACAGATACTGATATAAAAATCCAGTATAAAATGGTTTAAAAAACGTACTTAGAAGCTTTCAGTTTAGCTCTGTTGAAAAGGCAGTTGGAAAGCCCACTGCAAGTGGGAGACACTCCCCCCCCCCCCTTCTTTTGCATATGAAAAGACCCTTTACACAAACAGGAGCAAGCTGGTGAAGGTAGCTGACGGTATTCAAATAAAACTTTGGGGCTTGGTTAGGAGTCTGAAAATCAGAGCAATGTTAATTAAAAATAAGCAAAATTATACATTTTTAAAAAAACAAACTTTATGGGCTTTATAAATAGATCATCTACAAAACATTTATGCAAAGAAAAAATGAGTGTATAATGGCCCTTTAAACAGCAGACCATGGTTTACAGCTCTTCTATAATTTTACTGCTTTACTTATGCTCAGGGCCGGTGTTCTATCAGAATCTGCTCCTTTGTCAGAATCTACTACCTCTGAGTGCGCATGCTCTGTATAATGTAATTGCACTCCACATATGTTAAATAGGAATGTGTGGAATGTGATTATGTAAATCAGCCGCATGCGCATTTAGAGGTAGCAGATCTGGGGCTCCACGCAAGATCTCCCCCCGTGGGGTCAAAATGATCACAAGAACGGTGAGCAACATCCCAGAACCACACGGGGGGACCTAGCGAATGACCTGCAGAGAGCTGG